>NW_017671236.1:150786-206720 GCF_001879085.1 Nicotiana attenuata
TATATATATATATATATATATAACTAAAAATGACGGCTTGAGGTGAAATAACAGACTTTTAAGGTCTTAAAAGATAAAAATTTAATTAATCTTTAGAATGTCTTTAATGCATGTTGGAACAATGTCATAAATGAGTTATAAGAAATGGAGATTCTCCATAATCTTCGCCACTGAAAAGAGAAACTTGGGAATTGGAAGTTCATAAAAACGATCTTTTTCAAGGGAGTTCATCATACAATCAGCAAAATTGATTTTGTTGAGAAATCGATGTCTTACTCCATAACTTTGAGGGAACGTAGCCTAATAATGAGTTCGGTCCAATTTGGACGCCCATTTAGGAGGTTCCAAACAGACCCATCATTGATTTGAGATCTTGATAAGGTGAATATCCAGTGTACTGACCCAGGTACCTTTTCTATCAAAAATTAAAACTTGGGATTTGGAATTTACTCGAGAAAAAATAAAAAAAGTTGAGGAGTTAAGTCATGTTTGACGGATTGGGTTATGACCAGTTGTTTGATTCAAACAAACTTTGAACGAGTTGGTTATGACCTGTTCTGTAATTTAACCTGTTTTGACCCAATCGGCCATTTGCTACCTCTAGCATATGTTAGTCTTTCGGGGATTTCGAATAAGAGGGTCAAATCATGTAAAAAAGAAAAATTCAATTCAGACATGATTCTTCTAATTTTTAAAATGGAGTTTCGTATTGAAAACCTACATAAAAGGTTTGTGAGGCAACAAGTGATTGAATAACTAGAATTGACTCAGCCATGGCTACACTCACTTAAAATTAAGTGCCAAGTTGGTCTCAGTTCCAGCTAAACTACTTTTTTTTTTTTTGGCGTTTCCCCTTGTTTATGTGCTGTCTCCAGGTTCAATATCCTGCTTCTTATTTTTGTCTCAGATTTATGAATGGATTGACAACTCCGAGCGTCCTTATCTATAACCTGGAGATGTTGCAGTCCGACTGTATTTGGTATCAAAAGCTCATGGATTGGAAGCAGCAGAGAAGTATTTCTTTAGCATCCCAGAAAATCTGAGAGCTTCTTGTGTGTATGTCGCTCTTTTGAATTGCTATACTGATGCAAAATCATTGAGAAAAGCAGAAGGTACAATGCAAAAGATGAGGGATCTGGGGAATGCTAATGTAGAGGCATACAATATTATGATGAACCTTTATGTTAAAATGGGAGACCTTCAGAAACTACACTCATGGTGCTAGAGATGGAAGATAAGGGAATTGCTGGTGATGCATTCTCCTATACTATCCGCTTAAATGCTTATGCATCTGTTCCAGATATTAAAGAGATGGAGAAGCTTTTGATGAAAATGGAAGTAGATCCTCTACTGATTGAATGGAATGCTTATGCAGTCGCTGCCAAGGGTTACATTAAAGCTGGTGATGTAGAAAAGGCTTCAAAGGTATTGAAAAAGTGCGAGCACCTAAGTAAGTGGAAAAGTGCAAGGCTTGCTAATGAAATCGTTCTTTCCGTACGTCTATGCTAGCATGGGAAAGAAAAATGATGTCTATCGTATATGGAACAAATTAAAGAATAGAGGTAAGGTCTACAGTTCAAGTTAGATGATATTGATGGTGCAGAGAAGATATTTGCGGAGTGGGAAGCGAACCATGTATATTTTGACATTAGAATTCCAAATTTGCTCATAGCCATTTACTGCAGAAAGGCTCATTTGGAAAGGGCTGAATTGATCATAAAAAGACTCTTGGAGAGTGGGAAGAGGCCAAACTTTAGAACATGGGATCATCTGGCACTCGGATATTGTTCACACGATCAGATGGAGAAGGCAGTTGAAGCATTGAAGAAAGCGATCTTGGCATGTGAGCCAAGGTTGAAGACACACATTTACAGTTTGGTGGCTTCCTGTGTTGATTACTTGCAGTCGAATGGAGACGCTGAAAGAGAACAAGAGATTAAAAGATTGCTTGAGGAGCGAGGCCTCTTCTCAGCAGAAATCTGCATTAGAAGTGTAAAACATGGGTCTGAAGAACTTGATAAAACATAAGAATGTGAGGAGACTGGATCAGCATGACTATTGTAGGAACATCTCTAATTTAATTTGCTCACCACAATTTAAGCAGATAAAAATAAATTATTCAATGATTTTTGTCTCTGCTATTCTCTCATGGGTTTCTCTAATTTCTTTGGCTGTTATGTCGTACTATAGATGTCAATAATTCTTTGAAAATCGACTGACCTGCCAAAGCAAAACTTACACCGAATCGATTATTTTAGTTTTCTTAGTAAAATCATACATTTCGTTATAAATTTATGATCATACTGAATAATAGGGGCATGTTTTTATTTTTCTAAGAAATAAAAAAAATACTGAACTAAAATGAATAAATTATATGTATAAAATATATTATATATATTATGCTTAAAAATAACAAAGCATTAAAAATTTTGACCTCGAACCATGGGATGGATTCAGATGACAAGTTGACAACGGCTATACACATCACTCAAACCTATTCTACTACCATTGAAACTAAATTGGTGCGCAATTTTCAGAAGCTTTGTGATATTTGCGTCAAAAGTCAAGTCTATGCTTTGATACAAATGATAGTGATGATGCTACACACAACTTATTTCGTAATTTATGCCTTTTACACTGCAAATTGTCATATAGCAACCATTAACTGCTCTAAAATAGAATAATATGTATTTTTGGTATGGAAGTGTACATCCTGCGTTGTTGTAATCAGTGTTTTAAAAGGCGTGGGGCGCAAGGCGAAGTGTTTTACATATGCTTCAGCGAGGCGTAAGCCCCGAGGCACAGAGCATATATAAGCCCATAGATAACTAACTTTTAATATTTCATAAAATAATATAATTACAATATATATTTTTAAGTAGGTAAAATTGCACAAGAATTGAAGAAAACTATAAATAAGTAAAAAATATATATAGATGTGCTCTATCCCCATAAAAAACTAGTTAAATCAATCCATTAAACGCTATTTGCAGGCACAAATTTGCTTTAAAAAGTTCGGCATAATTACATAAACTCTCACTTGGGAATAAAATGAATAATTCAACATTAGGTGTCAAAAAATATTTTCACTTTATCTAGCTTCTTTTCTTGAGTTGGAAAGAACAAAGTTTTTTACATGGAGGAACGAAAGGGACGACTAACCTACAATTTGAACTTTTGAACTTCTTTCTACGGAGGAGATTGAAGTTTTCTTTGTATTTGCACAAAAGAAAAGTGATTGTTCATTACTTTTGGGTGATAGTAGCAAAAGATAAAGAATTGGGAAAGATCATAAATTAAGGCTTCTAGCAACAAAAAAAAAGTCTTGGCTTTAAATTTAATGCAAGTTCCTTTTTAAAACTTTTGAGTAATTACAAGTTAACTTTTAAGAATTTTAGGTATTATATTAAGGTCTTATTCAGCAAGTTTTGTTTTAATTTGAAAGTCTCTTGGGCTTACGCCTCACTACAAAAAAAAACACGTCTCAACGCCCGGGCGTATGCCCCCGATTGCTGGGGCGTACGTCTTTTAAGACTTTCGCCCTCACCATCGCCTCTGGGCATTTTTAGTGCACCTCGCCCCGGAACTTGCCCCAAGAACACCTTTTAAAACACTGCTTTTAACCTCTGTCATGTAAATCAAAATCTACCTTTACAAGTATATCATATACTTTATATGTTATATTAAAGTTTGTTATTGTCTTACACTCTTACACATTATAATTGACACATCTAATAGCAATACAACTTTTAGGGGTCGTTTGGTTTGAATACGACTTATGCTGGGATAAGTTATGCTGGAATAAGTTATACTGGGATTAGTTATGCTGGGATTAGTTATCCTGTTATTTTTTATCCACTGTTTGGTATGTTGTATTAAAAAAGACAATTGCATAATTTCTAAGAAGAAGGTATAAGTTATCTCGGCACTAATTACCCCACCCCTTACAAGGCATAAGTTATCCCGATACTAATTTTAATTCCGGGATAACTTATACCCGGTTTGCTAACCAAACAAAGTATTAAGGTGATATTAAATTTTTATACCAGCACTATATTTACTTATACCTCATACAAAACGATCCCTTACATGACATTTTAAAAATAATTTACGAAAAAAAAAAATTATATTGATTCCAAAAAGAATCAAGATAATTAAGACACTCCCAAAAAGTCCAATTATTAGGTACTATAAGTTTAAGTGCTCGTCTGGATTAACTTATTTTAAGTGTTTTTATGCCATTTTATAGTATTTGATTAAAGTAAAAAAAGTGCTTATAAGCCCTAGTTTTTAAGCTAAAATGACAAAAACAAGCCAAAAGCCAAAAGCTATAATTCCTAACTTATGGCTTAAAAGCTATTTTGACTGAGGGATTTTTTCATTACTATACACTATTTAAAATTTTATTACCCTTAATGTCCATGTTTAGCTAATTACCCGCCATAAACAAGTTTTGTTTACAAAATATATACAATCCACCTCAAAAGGCTCCCAAATCCATTATTTGTGCCTTCAATCAAGATATTTAGTTAGGGAAGCTAACACAAATGTCCCAAATAAATCTCAACTTACCAACCTCTATCCATTAATCATAAACTTACCAAAACTAGTCAATAAAAATTGAAAAACCAAATAATAGGGTTCTTTCTCTCAAAGAATCACATGCAAAAATCACCTTCCATATTTTGAAGCGTGATTAGCAACACTAGATACAAGACGGAAAGGAAATTTTATGGATGAGGTAGCAAATAAGGTGATGAAATACAAAAAATATATACAATATTCCAAAAATCTAAACAAAAAAGGAACTTTTTCAATGGGTATAGTTGAAATTCATTGAAAATATATAGATAAGTCAATATACAAAATTTGAGGAAGATTGGAGGTGATTTGGATTGGTTTTGTATCAAAATCGTAATTAAATCGAGTTCAAAAAAATCTTCTGCGACACATTTATCAAACATGTATCATGCATGTATCTCACACACAGGTATACATGGATATACATGTGATACACAACAGATACAAATATGATACATATCATACACAAATGATACACATATCATTTTTTCATGTTCATCAGTTTTTACCGAATTTTCAATTCAAACCACCTCAAAACTTCACCAAATCATCCCAAAACTGAGATTCAAGCTCCTTAAGTTGTGCCCAATCTATTCTAATAATACCCACTCAAAACAAAGCAAAATTTTGATTTTTTTGCTACAAATAGCTAATTGGCTAATTTGACTAATATTAGTAATATTTTATCAATTGGCCAATTTTTGTAATGAGCTACCTATAAATGGACATAGCTGGTAATTTCCATTTAGTTACACCCTTTTCCTTTTTTTTTTTTCTCCTCTCTCCCTTTCTCTCCAGATCTTCCCTTATCTTTTTTATACAAAATTACTCGGAGGTTGTTCCTTTTTTGTCTGGAACTAACTCCTAGAAACAACCGCAACTTTGTTCGTTCTTTTTTTCTTTCTGAATTTTGAGAACATTCTTTTCCTTTTTCACACAGGAATTTTGGGTGTCTTTATTGGGAATGACTCTTTATAGCCACTTTTAAAATAATAGCCGGAAATATATATATATATATATATATATATATATATATAACAGAATACAATTTTTTTACAATTTCTGCAATATAATGTATGTCATGTCGTCTTCTTCTTCTTCTTCGAGTTTCAATCTGAAATTCACCCAAAACCAAGTCTAATCTTCACCAAAACCCCTCAAAATTGAGATGTAAACTCCAAACCATATTCCCAATTATTTGCAACAACACCCAATCCAAACAAATAATGATTTTTGAAAATCCAAATTCGAATTCAAAGCTTCAAAGCTTTTTAATGGCTGTCAATGGTGGAATTGCTGCTCTCTTTTCCTTTGCTTTATATTACTGAAATTTGGGATTGAGAGATAGAGAGAGACGTAGAGAGAATTCTCAATTCTTTGCAACAACATCCAATCCAAACAAACAATGTCTTTTGATAACCCAAATTCGAATTCAAAGCTTCAAAGCTTTTTAATGGTTGCCAATGGTGGAGGGGTTACCGATTTTTGCTGGTTTTAGAAGAGGAAATAATGGGTGATTGAAGAGTAAATCGTGGGGTGTGGTTTGATACGTGGGTGAGGGGTGGAATTTGGAGAGAGAAATTTGGGGGAAGTGGGAATATACGGTAGGATTAAATTAAGAGACTAATTAATAGCTTAAAACCCCTAAAATATACATAAATGGTATAAAAATGTAATTATATTAAAAGTTAAGAATGAAGGGTAATATAGTTTAATATATGACATAGGAATGCCAAAATCCATATTTTGCAGCCCATCCAAACTGGCTCTAACTCGAAAATGTATTTGATCGAATCCACCTTTGGCACCTTCACGTGCAAAATCAGCATGTGAGAAATAAGCAGCTCTGCATATACGACCTGCAAATTCCATTTCTTTTGGGTCCAATCCGTCTTCCTTTCATTTGCTCGCTCTTGAAATACACGGAACAGTAGTAATCAGTGAGAAATTTACACTCTCTATTCTCCTGTAATATGGTGAAGAATCTCCAGCAAAGTATTACTGGTCTGAAATTATTATGGTCGAAATGCAGCCCTACTTCTCTTATGGTTCTTCGATTTTCGTCATACGGTACCAATTCTGGAACCCTAGCCTCTTCCTCAGCAGCTCAAAAGGAGGAGGATGATCTGTACCAAAGGTTATTACCGTATGCACCCTCTACTGTGTCCATGACTCCAATAATTAACCAATGGATTCGCGAAGGGAAAACCGTGGAGTACACAGTCCTCAAAAAAGCTATCAAACAGCTTAGGGCATACCGGCGTTTCAAGCATGCTCTCCAGGTTCCACCCTCCTCTATCTCAGTATTGCTTTTTATTTTTTTATGTTTCTATTAATAAGAAGGAATTGCGTTCTTTATTCAGTTTAATTTTGAAACGGGTCGAGAGCTAACTGTAGGGAGTAATGATGTCCCTGAGCCCTAAGGGACTTTCTTGGTCGTTCAATTTGGGCAAAGTGCACAATAGCCGTTTTAGGACCCTATTTAAAGAATAACCAAAATTTATAAAGTTTTTAAGTTTACTCGCCTCAGGATCAACCTCCACTTCCAACCAAGAGGTTGTGAGTTCGAGTCTCCCCAAGAGCAAGGTGGGAAGTTATTGGAGGGAAGGATGTCGAGTTTCTATTTGGAAACAGCCTCTCTACTCCAGGGTAGGGATAAGGTCTGCGTACACACTACCCTCCCCAGACCCCACTAAGTGGGATTAGTTGTTGTTGTATCGCCTCAGAATCAACTTCATA
The DNA here is from genome assembly GCF_001879085.1 of Nicotiana attenuata. Lineage (NCBI taxonomy): Eukaryota > Viridiplantae > Streptophyta > Magnoliopsida > Solanales > Solanaceae > Nicotiana > Nicotiana attenuata. The sequence continues at coordinate 158,107 of NW_017671236.1, forward strand.
TATGCGGGTCTGAGGTTGAAATTGGACTCTGCCAAAGCTTAACCTCATACCTCAAGTGTAACTGAACGGGTAAAAAAATGCAACACGAACCACATAAAATGACTTCGAAAAGAGAAAATAATATTTTAGCTTTCTTGGATACATATCATTTCTATATGAGAGGAGGAGGATTCCTAAGCGACCGAAACAATTTGGCACAAAGATCATTAGATTCACCAGGACAAAATATAAATTTCGTTATTAAAACCTCATCAACTTATAATTTCATGTTACATAAATGGAGCATATATTACTTAAATATACTCATGTCTGAACTAAGATTAACGGCTTGGGGGTCAAAACAATATACAGTTGAAGTCTTAAAATATTAAAATCTAATGCATCTTTAGCATGCCTGTAATACATTTTCGTACATATTGTAAAAGTATTACAGGAATGGAGATTCTCCAGAATCTTGGCCACTGAAAAGCGAATAGAGAAATTTGGGAATTTGAAGTTCATAAAGAAAACATGGGATATGGAAGTTAACCCACTATAAATTACTCTACTCACAGAAGTTATTTCATTTGTAGGGGTTTCTATAAGTTTTTGAAGAAAAATAACGGAGGGGAGGTTAGATCACGTTGGATGGATTGGGTCATGACCAGTTAGTTGACCCAAAAATACTTTGGTCGGGTTGGTTATGACCTGTTCTTTATTTTGAATCATTTTGAGTTTTGATCCAACCGGCACGATTGCCACCGCTACTTGCATATGTTAGTCTCTCAGGGGTTTGGAGTAAAAGGGTCAATTCATGTCATTTTTATTTCAATCAGGACATGAGTCTTCTAACTTTTTAAAAATAAATTGTATTTAAAAACTACATAAAGGGTTTGTGAGTCACTGTTTTTATTATTACATATTTTTGGAAGGCACTGGGTTATGCCAAAGACAATTAAGGAGCTTCTATGCAGGAAAGGATCAGACTGATTTCATTTAGAGAAAGGAATCCCAAAACTTGTCATACACTATGAAATCCATATTAATCTGGTTTTTAGAGCTTTTTTTTTTCAAAGCGCTAATAATTTGTGTCGAAGGAGAAAATGATTGGTATTTGGTTGCTTGGGTTGTTTTAATTCTTTTTCCCATGCCTTGGCTGATCTTGGTGTAGAGACAGACACCAACCAACCTCTTGCTGCCACCTGTCTCCTGGAGTGACAGATATCTTTGAGACGAACCATATTTCTGTCTTAACTAAATGGCTAAACCAACATAATAAAACAAGAGCTGCACAAGTTTTCTGTATGAGACAAATCTTAGGATAATATTTAATATATTGGCTTAGCTTTTTACACTGATATGATTCTTTTGAATATTTAACACCAGAAAAAGGGTAAAATTTTCTGACATAACAGTTTTATCTTATTAGGCATAAGTTTATCCCAGCAGTCAGCTGAAAAGATGAAAAAGATCCCCAATATTTAAGATCTGCTTGTGAAGTGAACTAAAAGTAGTCCAAACACTTAGGGGTCATTTGGTTGGGAAACAAGTTATCCCAGAATTAATTAGCTCGGGATTAGTTATCCCGGGATTGTTACCCCACCCTCCCATAGGGATAAAAATAACACTACAATCCTGGGATAACTAATTCCGCGATTAGGTGTACCGTAATTTTAGTCCAACCAAACGTGGGATAAACTCATCCCAAATTTAATCCCGAGATTAATTATCCCTTATCACTCATACCAAACGAGCAATGAGTGTTTACTTCATGATCATTGACTCAATAATGCCTTGGCAATGAAATTCATTGACACTAATGTAAAGACATTCTTAATAATCTGAAGCAAACTATGCAACATAAAATAATACTTTAAGAAGGAAAGTAAAATTCAAGCATGCAACTGAGGATTGAACAACTAGAGTTGATCAGCCACGGCTGCACTCACTTCAAAATTTAAGTGCCATGTTGGTCTAAGTTCCAGCAGAACTTTTTGTTTCCCCCCCTTGTTTCTATTTTGAGTCAGAGATTCATTTTCTGCTTCTTATTTCTGTGTCAGATTTATGAATGGATGGACAACTCGAAGCATCTTCATATAACACCTGGAGATGTGGCAGTCCGAGTGGATTTGATATCAAAAGCTCATGGTCTGGAAGCAGCAGAGGAGTATTTCGCTAGCATTCCAGATAATCTGAGATCTTCTTATGTATATGGTGCTCTTTTGAACTGCTATGCTGATGCAAAATCATCGATAAAAGCAGAAGGTACAATGCAAAAGATGAGGGATATGGGGGATGCTAATCTACTGGCTTACAATGTTATGATGAACCTCTATGCTAAAATGAGAGACCTTGAGAAACTACACTCGTTAGTGCAAGAGATGGAAGATAAGGGAATTGCTGGTAATGTAATCTCCTATACTATCCGCCTAAATGCATATGCATCTGTTCCTGATGTAAAGGAGATGGAGAAACTTTTGATTAAGATGGAAGAGAATTCTTTGCTGATTGATTGGAATGCTTATGCAGTCGTTGCCAATGGCTACATTAAAGCTGGGGATGTAGAAAAGGCTTCAGAGGTATTGAAAAAATGTGAGCACCTAAGTAAGGGGAAAAATGCAAGGCTTGCTAATGAAAGCATTCTTTCCCTCTATGCTAGTATGGGTAAGAAGAATGATGTCTATCGTATATGGAATAAATTAAAGAATAGAGGTAAGGTCTACAGTTCAAGTTATGTTTCCATGATAAGTGGACTGGAAAAGTTAGATGATATTGATGGTGCAGAGAAGATATTTGCCGAGTGGGAAGCGAAAGAGGTATATTTTGACGCTAGAATTCCAAATTTGCTCATAGCCCTTTACTGTAGGAAGGGTCAATTGGGAAAGGCTGAATCTATTATAGAAAGACTCTTGGAGAATGGGAAGAGGCCAAACTATAGGACATGGGATCGTCTGGCAGGCGGATATTATTCACACAATCAGATGGAGAAGGCAGTTGAAACATTGAAGAAAGCAATCTTGGCGAGTATGCCACTGCGGAAACCAAATATTGACAGTTGGGCTCCGTGCATTGATTACTTGCAGTCGAATGGAGATGTTGAAAGAGCAGAAGAGATTAAAAGATTGCTCAAGGAGCGAGGCATCTTCTCAGCAGGGTATGAAAAAGTTGGAGAACTACAGTAGAAATGGAAAATGTGGGTCTGAAGAACTTGATGAAATGGAAGAAGAAACTTGAGGAGACGGGATTATGACTGTTGCAGGAATATCTCTAGGGTACTGGATGGAGGATTAATCGTGTTAGGATGTTAGATCAGAATATTAGAACTGTTAAGTTCGTAATATCAGATTGTTCACATTTGACAAATACCATATGTATATAGGTGGATATATATAAACAGGTGCGTCTTGTATTCAAAATTACCTTTTAATCAATATAAATCTTACAAATTATTTCCCTCAATCTGATTGTTCTAAATTAAGATTTTGTTCCCTGGAAAACACTAGGTGAAGTGTTTATGAGGTGGATAATATGATAGTTAATTGTTTTAATATTTGTTCTTGCATTTTGCTTTTAATTTTTGTGTTCTCCAACACAGGTTGAGGAAAGAGGATTATATAAAACTGGGAAAATACATTTCTGATGTTGTTTTCAGTAGCTATCCAAGGGGGTGGTTTATGTTTGGTTTGATCTATTTTCAGCCTAGTAAGGTCCTCTCAAGATTATTTTCTTCATGCTTCAATTAATAGCAGCTCCTGTGTTTTACCAACAGGACATATCTGATTCAATTCTTCGTCCGCCCTCTCTTTTGCAGAGTAGGAATACATATTGATAAACTGAAGGCTTATGTAAGTGCTTTTTATTAAGCACACCTGAAGCAGCTCCTATTAGCTTTGGTCTACCAATCAAACTACTATGGTCCAGTACATTTCCAGGCAAAACTTCAGGTTAGCAACAGAAGCCTAGTTTCCTTAAAAAATATGTAAAATTGTTTCTCTTTTCATTTGCATTTAATTTTGAAGTGAAGTTGTTTTGACAGTTGAAGTTCACATATCTGTTCAGGCTATAAAGCAAGTATTTAAGAGTATTATGAAGCACGCTTGTCGCTTTTACTTTATTCTTAAACTTGTTAGTTAATTAGTAAAAAGGTGTAAGATATTTTTTTCAGTACTTGTGAAAGAAGAGAGACAGCCAATATAGAGGACCTTTTTTGTCTGAATTCATCAGTTACAAGGCGGCTTATATATGTGCTTGATTTTGAATATGTAATTACTTCTGGTTTCATGACCTGACAGGATTTGTGTAGCAAATTATCTTGTGCTGTTGTGAAACATCAAATTCAGAAGCTAAGTATTTCTTTCTAAATTGCATATGTGTAGATTATTTTTTTGGGATTTTGGGAGAGGGGGGTTTGAGGAGGAAGAAAAGGTAAAATTAGGTCTAGGGTTAAACAATTTTGGGGATTTTGGTGATAATTGATGACTTATCTAATCTAATTTAACTGATAGAACTGCTTTTCTTTAAGCTTCCAGTTTTTGAAACTCGCAAGGCAATTGTTTTCTTTAAGCACTCGATATTTGAAACTTGCCAAGCAATTATTTTTTGGCATTAATTTTGATTAGATTCGGATAAATCCATTAAGGAGGTAAAATACTCCTTATTATAAGATTTTTATTTTTCGGGCCTCTGTTTTAAAAGGTAGAATTGGGATTCAGTGCACTCGTAAAACGCCCCTGGGCTTATGTGTGGGGCTTAGTTCCGTGAGACTTACGCCTCGGCCACCGGGGCTTACGCCCCGGACACACCCAATGTCCAGGGTACTGGGCTCGCCTGATAGAACTTATGCAATTGTATGTAACTAAACTTGTAAATCCTCAAATTTTCTTACCAAATCGTTGACTATTCAAAATTACTTTTTTCTTAATCATAAATCATTAAGTTGATAGTATTTTATGTCATCATTAAAATAAGTTATTGCATGTTATCCACTAAGACTGCTATGATAGTAAATTTTGAATAAATCTTTCTTTTCGAAAGTATTTATTTATTAACTTTTGTTATGTCTTTACTATATAATAGTCCATAATTTTTTTTATAATTATTTTTCTAAATATTTTTTTTTCACGTTTACAAGATACAGTACTTATTAATTTAATATCTCAATATTAGCTAGTAACTATTTACAAATAATTAGTTATCATGATATTGTATGATGAATTATGTGTCAGTTTATTAACTTGTTAAAACTTAAAAAAAAAGAGAATCAAATTGTGAATTATATTTTTAGATAAATTCTCTTTCAAATAGAAATCATATTAAATAAAAGGAGTATTATAAGTAAAATATCAAATTATAATATTAAAATTCTTTCAAGATTTATTACTCCTTAAGAGATACATATAAGATTTCATATCGAATACATTACTTTTGATGTTTGAGTTGTAGCGACGTTGCAACTAATTTGCATATTATGATATTATGTCATACTTTTCGTATTATTCATAGTCGAATTATAATTTATAAATATTTTAAATAGATTATTTGTTATAATTTTGTGATTTTGATGTAATTTTTATAATTATTTTTTATTTTTTACTATCTTAAAATTCTTGAAATTAGTAAAATTTAAAGATCCGTGGGACTTACACCCCATATCTCAGGACTTACGCCTCGCCTCGTCAGAGGTAAAATGCCTCGCCTCCCGCCCCGCCTTTTAAAACATTGTTTCGGTGTTAGGATGTGATAATGTTGTAAAGTTGTAGGACTCTAGATATGCATAACAACCTAGTATAGTTGTACACGTTTTGTATATATTTGTTGTTATCTCCATTGTAACTTGCTAATATAAATACAAAGCCAGGCAGCAGCCAACGCTCAGCTTTGGCATTGTCAAACTCTTCTCTACTATTAGTCTTTGTCTCTCAAAACTTCTCTTTCATCATGGTATCAGAGCAAGGCGACACCACGGCTTCCTCCTCCATGAAAACGACCTTTGTTTCTTCTCTTGGTCTACCAGTTCCACCTCCAACTATTTCAAACATCAAAGGTTTTGTTCCAATAGAGTTAACTTATGTTAACTATCTCACATGGAAGAAAGTTCTTTCAACTGTATTCAAAAGTCACAATCTTCTTTCTCTTATTGATGGATCTATTCCATGTCCTGAATCAACTCATGAGGAATATCAACTATGGGTTCAATGTGATACAATTGCATTAAGCTGGATTAATGCAACATTATCACCCTCGGTACTTGATACCTTATTAAACTATGCCTGTGAGACTTCTAAAGAGGCGTGGGATACTTTAACCTCATTGTACTTGGATCAAGTATCTTCCTCTGCTATTCATCTTAAGTCAAAATTCCAAAATTTCAGGAAAGGATCTCTTTCCATGGAAGATTATCTTCAACAATTACATTCAATTGCCTGCTCTTTGCGTGCAATCGGAAAACCTATCACAGACGGAGATCTAGTCACTCAAGCTCTACAAGGGCTGCCTCCCTCTTATCGCACTTTCGTTTCCGGATTAAATGCCACAGGAACTCTTCCATCCTTTATCTCTTTGCGTCCTCTCCTACTCACAGAAGAGGCTCACATTAATGCAAATCCAACTGAAGATCATAGTGCACAAACTGCCTTACTTGCATCTACTAAAGATCAATTTACTTCACACGCTTCTACTGAAAAAGGTGGCTCCTTTGGACGAGGTCGAGGAAAGAACTTTAAAGGAAATCATAGCAAGGGCAGAGGATTCTCAAATCACTCTAACCAACAATCATTTTCTCCAAATTGGTCTGGCTATCAACTTCATTCTCGTCCACCTCCTTCCTCTGCTGGTGGTATTTTGGGACGACCACCTTTTACTCCGACAAGCCAATGTCAAATTTGTTTTCGCTTCAACCATACTGCCTTGGAGTGTAGAAATCGATTCAACCACTCTTTTGCTGCAAATAATATTCCCAAATCCTTTGCTGCAATGAATGTGGAAGAGGTGCAACCTACAATTTGGTACCCAGATTCTGGTGCATCCGCGCACATGACGAATGACCCTTCAGTTCTCTCCTCGTCTACCCCATATACTGGATCTTCTAAGGTTATGGTTGGTAGTGGTCATCTTCTCCCTATCTCTTCTGTTGGATCTTCTATTCTGCCTACTATTTCCAAACCTCTTCGTTTAAAAAATATTTTATATGTTCCATTACTTGCCAAAAATCTTTTGTCTATACAACGTTTGTGTCGGGATAATGATTGTCTCATCGAATTCACGGACTCTGGTTTTTTTGTAAAGGACATGAAGAACAACACGACGTTGCTCCACTGTGACAATATTGGCGCTCTTTATCCACTCTCTGTTGCTTCAACCAATATTTCGAAAGTCGGCCTATCAGCTTCAGTTTCACCTGCTTCTCTTTGGCACCAACGCTTGGGACATCCTGGCAGCCCATCTCTTGCTTCTTTAGTTAATAGGAAATTAATTAGTTGTTCTTCTTCTTTTGGCAACAATAAATGTAATTTTTGCTATTTGGGCAAACAAACATGTTGTCTAATAATAAGTCTAGTGCTCCATTTTATTTAGTACACTCTGATGTATGGCAAGCACCTCTGGCCTCACATTCTGGGTATCGATATTATGTTTTATTCCTTGACGACTATACAAGATTTTCTTGGATTTATTTATTGCGTGAAAAATCCGAGGTCTATGACAAATTCAAGGAATTTTATAACATGATTAAGAATATCTTTGGTGCATCCGTTTCTTTCTTTCAATCTGATGATGGCAAAGAATATGACAACCTTGCTTTTCGATTCTTTTTAAAGCAGCATGGAATTGTTCATCGCATTTCTTGTCCCTACACTTCTGCTCAAAATGGAAGAGCTGGAAGAAAACATCGGCACGTTGCTAATGTTCTACGCTGCCTTCTTTTTCAAGCCAACATGCCCTTTCAGTTTTGGGCAGATGCATGTTTATATGCCACTTTTCTTATTAACATTACTCCTTTACCAATTTTACATTTTCTTTCTCCTTATGAATTACTGTTTGGTCGGGTTCCTAACTATTCATCCGTTCGAACTTTTGGGAGTCTTTGTTATCCATATGTTGCACACAATAAATCTAAATTTCATCCAAGATCCACACCTTGTTTGTTTCTAGGGACTTCTGATAGGCATAAGGGATTTAAATGTCTTGCTCCTGTTGATAATAGAGTTTTAATCTCTAGGCATGTGCATTTTGTTGAAGATGTTTTTCCTTATCCTACAATGTTCCCTACTTCACCGAAGAATTCTCCTTCCAAAATTCAAGAGTCTCCTAGTGAATCTCTACCTCCTTCCTTGACTAAAACTCTCTCCACTCCACAAAATCATGCCTCCTTGAGTCCGAAACCATCTCAAATGCCGTGTATCTCGGCATTATCTTCCCCAACTTCAAGCCGTTTGTTTGATAAAAGTCCAACCTCATCTTCAAGCAATATTCCAGGTGGTGCTCCAACTCATTTCATCCGAACCAACTTATCTCCACATGCTTTAAATTTATCCCCCACATAGGCTACTGAAGCTCCAAGTACTCTTCCTCAAGATTCTCATATTTTGTCATTAAAATCTAATACAACTCATGGTACCCCACCTCTCCCTCTCAATCTCTTGATTTATCGGATAATATTTCAACGCATTCTTCACCCTCACAACCATCCCAAATCAATACATCTAAGCATTCTCATGTTCATCCAATGGTCACCCGCGCGATGACGGGCAAACTTAAACCTCGTATCCTTCCGTCTTTATCTGCTTCTACCTCTTCCTCCCTCTTATCTGAACCCACCTCATACAATCAAGCTGCCAAGGATCCTCAGTGGCTTAAGGCTATGAGTGAAGAATTTGATGCACTTATTCAGACTAACACATGGTCCTTAGTTTCACCTCCTTCTAATGCTAATATTATTGGTAGCAAGTAGGGGTGTGCATTCGATTTATCGATTCGATTTTGACCCTTATAGATAATTACTTATCGATTATCGATTTGTACATATGCTTATCGTTATCGTTTCAATAAGGTTTCGATTTTTTCGATTTCGATTTATCGATTTTGGGGGCTTATCGATTCGGTTATCGATTACACCAATAAGAAAATTTGCGGGATTCCACGGAAAGTATATCGCTATAAACGCGCCTAACTAATATGGACAAAAAGAAGCTAAAATAAGACGAACACCATTTATAATATAAAAATTGTGTCAACAAGCACATGCAACAAAACTAAAGTAAGGGATCAAATGTATGCCACCAACACTCCAACGGTATAAAAAAAATAAAACAAAACAAAACACATCATCACGGCTAATTCTGTTTTCCATTAGTTTGAACTTCATTCCCTTGATCTTTAAATATGATCATTCCTTAATTGTGGTAGAGGAAATAATAGGGTAAGGGACTTAGGGTAAAGGAAAGGGTATAGATTAGGGAAAATAATATTGTATAGCCGCTTTCAAAATAGTAGCGGAATATATATACATTCTGTATGTTATATTAATCTACACAAATAGGTAATTACTCATTTAACAAGTGTCTACAGTCTAGGGGTGTGCATTCGATTTATCGATTCGATTTTGACCCTTATCGATAATTACTTATCGATTATCGATTTGTACATATGCTTATCGTTATCGTTTCAATAAGGTTTCGATTTTTTCGATTTCGATTTCGATAACAAATAATCGATTCGATTTATCGATAAACCGATTCGAATGCACACCCCTAGTAGCAAGTGGGTTTTCCGTATAAAGTATGGTTCAGATGGCTCAGTAGATCGTTATAAAGCCCGCCTAGTCGCTCAAGGCTATTCTCAACAGCTGGGGGTTGATTTTTCTGAAACATTTGCTCCTGTGGTCAAGTTAAGTACTGTGCGATTAGTTCTTGCTTTAGCTCTTCAACGTAATTGGATCATGCACCAACTGGACGTGTCAAACGCTTTTCTACATGGAGAATTAACAGAGACTGTATATATGCGTCAGCCTAAAAGGTTTGAGAACACCGATTACCCACATCATGTTTGTAAGCTTCGGCACGCTTTATATGGTCTTAAACAGTCACCAAGAGCTTGGTTTCATCGCCTTACCTCTTTCTTGGCAGATCTTGGATTCAAGCAATCACAGTCAGATAACAGTATGTTTGTTCTCTATTTGGGGTCCGAGTCGCTTGTTCTTCTTATATATGTGGATGACATAGCCATTTTTGGTTCCTCTCAACAGTTAATTGATTCTTTCATCTCAGCCATGCAACATGAATTTTCTATGAAAGACCTTGGTCCTTTAAGTTATTTTCTCGGCGTCAAGCTAGTTAAAAATTCCTCTGGTCTGTTCTTATCCCAGCATCGCTATGTCAATGATATTCTTCATCGATTTGGATTGGATAAATCCAAACCAGTTCTAACTCCTCTGCAAAGCAAGCTTGATTGGCACTCTTCTACTTCGGCTCTCCTAAGTGATCCATCAGTTTATCGTCAAATGGTAGGATCTCTCCAGTATTTATCATTTACTCGGCCTGATATTCAATTTGCTGTTAATCTTGCTTCTCAGTTTCTTCATAATCCTAGGGAGGTTCATATGCAAGCTGTCAAAAGAATATTTCGGTATATTGGAGGTACTGCTGATTGGGGGTTGCAACTTACCAGAAATACCTCTCTCTCTCTCTCTTAAAGTGTATTCCGATTCCGATTGGGCTGGTTGCTTTGCGACACGTAGATCAACTACTGGTTTTTGTATTTTTCTTGGCGATAATCTTATTTCTTGGTCAGCTAAGAAGCAACCTACAGTGGCTCGCTCTAGCACCGAGGCAGAATATCGAGCTCTTGCCGTTGCAGTTGCTGAAGTTACTTGGCTTCAGTATCTCTTACGTGATCTTCATGTTCCTCTTTGCTCACCAGTAATGGCTAAATGTGATAATGTTGGAGCTATTCATCTTGCGCACAACCCGGTTTTCCACTCTCGATCTAAGCATGTAGCACTGGATTATCATTTTGTTCGTGAAAAGGTCAACCTAGGAGACTTGCTTGTTTCTCATGTTTCCACTTCTCATCAACTTGCTGACTTGTTTACCAAAGTTCTGCCATCTGCTAGGTTCCACGAGCTCCTAACCAAGCTTTGTGTTCGTTCCTCCCCTTCAGCTTGAGGGAGGGTGTTAGGATGTGATAATGTTGTAAAGTTGTAGGACTCTAGATATGCATAACAACCTAGTATAGTTGTACACGTTTTGTATATATTTGTTGTTATCTCTATTGTAACTTGCTAATATAAATACAAAGCCGGGCAGTAGCCAACGCACAGCTTTGGCATTGTCAAACTCTTCTCTACTATTAGTCTTTGTCTCTCAAAACTTCTCTTTCATCATTCGGGCTCGACCATTGAACTTTTTATGGAAGATAAAGTGATTTACCGTCCATCTTTTTTTCTTTTCTTTTTCTTTTTATACACAGGGTCAAGTCAACTGGAATAGAACATTCAACGTGGTGTTTCATAAATGTTTTATTTTTTCCTTTTTTGTTTTCATTACTCTTCTTTCTAGAATAAGATTCTACGAAGAGATAATTTTTGAACAGTAAAGTAATAAGAGACTGATGAATGTACCAAAAAAGGTAAGGGACTGATGATATAATATAATTATTAATTTTGACAAAAACCCGCTAAGTAAGTTAAGGAAGAAATTAGGATTAGCTTGATTTATAACTGTTAATTAAAAATTAGTTTCAAGATCAATTACTCCAAGATTTAGCCATTTTTTATGTGGGAGTAGTATTTGGACAAGGATGGCCAACTTAAAGGGGTGCAAAGACTCACTCTTTTATCTTTTCCGCTTTCTTTGAACTTCAGCGAAAGCTGAAATTAGAATTATAGGATCGTATCTTGTTTGAGTTTTAGCATTTTTTCCTAGAATGCCAGTACAATATGCTGAAATTAATGTGGGAGTTTTATACGCATTCGTTTCATAATCCAGCATATTATGCTGAATTTTTTTCGGTGTTTCAGCTAATGGTATTCTGTTCAAATTTTATCTTTACATTAATGATTATTTTTTAATTGCTTTGTAGCTCGCTATATTTTAATTACTTTGTAGCTAGCTATTTTTGATTACCAATCTACTCTATTTTCACTAACCCAAACCCAAATGCAGTCCAGATGTTCTTGTATTGAAATATATTTTGTGTTGTGTGATTACCTTAACTTGTTCACATCTTTTTCCAACGTTATTCTCAACGTTTAATATTTAAAATTAGTAACAAAACACGCTATGCAACCATCTAATATTCTACTAGTATTAGTATTTATTTTTCAACGTTCTACTACTATTAGTATAAGAGCCCGTTTGGATTGGCTTAAAAAAAGTGGCTTTTCAGCAGAAATAGCTTTTAAGCCAAAAAGCAATAAGTTGGGGTTGTCCAGCTTATTGCTTTTGGCTTGTTTTAAGCAGTTTTTAACTTATTTTAAGCACTTTTCTGACTTCCCCAAACACTGAAAAAAGCTAAAAAGAGCTTAAAAGCAGATTTGTACAGCTTAAAAGTCAATCCAAACACCCTCTAAGTCATTTTACCAATAAGTAATCTACTTTTTTTGGGTTTTCATAACAAAAAATATGTCTAGATTAGTTTATGCGCACTTTGAATATTTTAACAAGTAGAGTACAACCAGTTTATCAAAAGGCATTTTAGGGGCGAGTTTCGGGGCAAGCTCTGGGGTGAGGCATACTAAAAACACACCGAAGTGCACTTAACGAGGCACAAGTGTCTGTGAATGTAAATTTCAACCTTTCGCATGTTAACTTAGGCGTAAGTCCTAATTTTCTGGGCGTTTATTTAGGGCGTCAATTCACAGAACTCTTCCAATTTGTAGCCAAAATGTCACGACCCGGATTTTTCACCCTCGGGAGTCGTGATGGCGCCTACTGTTAGGAGCTAAGCAAGCCAATTTGTTATTATCTCTTTTAGCAAACCTCGACATTAATAAAAACAACGAAACAATTAATAGAAAAGCGAAAGTCTTAAGTATAAATAAACTGAAAGCAATGCGGAAGTTCAATACAACTCTACCCAAGGACTGGAGTCACAAACTCACGAACGTCTAGAGAATGCTAAATGCAATGTTTGAATAAAAATATAGTTTTGTTTGTTCCGGTACAAAGGATAACCAACTAAAGTAAAGATAGAAGAAACTCCGGGCCTGCGGACGTCAGCAAGGCTACCTCGGTGTCTCTGGACTGAAGTCAGCTCCCAAATCTACTATTGCTGTCCAAAAGCTGCTCCGGCATCGTGATCTGTGCAAAAAGATGCACAGAGTGTAGCATCAGCACAACCGACCCCATGTGCTGGTAAGTGCCTGGCCAAACCCCGACGAAGTAGTGACGAGGCTAGACCGGACTACCAAACAAACCTGTGCAGTTCAATATATATATGTATGCAATATAAAGGTTTACAGAAATTAACCAGTCAAGGGGGAGGGGGAGCATGCTGTAGGGGCTGTAACAATTCAGGTATAAAAATCAATAATTAAGGAAGGAAACAGTACAACTACAATATCAACGAAAGTAGGAAATCAACAGTTGCACGACACCATCCTTCGTGCTTTTACTCTCATTCTCACCCAAACAATCGTATAAAGTGCACGGCATCACCTTTCGTGCTTTACTTCACAATGATGGCACGGAATGATCCTTCGTGCATAAACACTCATATCATGGCGCGGAATGTTCCTTCGTCCAATAGTAATCATATCATGGCACGAAATGTTCCTTCGTGCATTAGTAATCATATCATGGCACAGAATGTTCCTTCGTGCATTAGTATTCATATCACAATCGTGCACGGCATTACCCTTCGTGCTTTATCACTCGTCCTCACCCAAACAACAATCACCAACAATGGGGCGAGGGAATAAACAAACAAAATAGGAATCCCGGCAAGGGAACAATAACAATAATTTCAATATCCCGGCAAGGGAGAAAAAGTCTACCAAACAGCAAAACATCCCGGCAAGGGAATAACCAATAACTCACTAGCTTTCCTTCATATCTTACTTCACATCTCACTATATCACTTAATGCTCCCAAGAATCTTATAATCTCAGATATCTTTTCAATTCGTATTACAACCAAGCCACTACACCACGAAAATCAAATGATCATAATGTTTTTCACATGTTCTTTACAATATATAGAAGTCCTCAATTAACATGAAATCCACAACAAAATCATGATAATTACCCTATAAGGACTCACGGTCATGCTAGACACTAATGTATAGATACTCGTCACCATGCCTATACATCGTACTCGATCAATTAGCAAATAGCAAACAAGACTCAACTCCTATTCCCTCAAGCTAGGGTTAAACCAAATACTTACCTCAACTCCACGGCCAATTCAATCCTCAACAACCGCTTTCTCTCTCGAATTCGGCTCCAACTCAATCAAATCTACGCAATAATGACTTCACGTTATCAATATGTGCTAAACAAATCGAACCCAATGTCTAATTATAGCTTTTGCATCCATTTACCCCAAAGGTCAAAAATGCCCCCGGGCCAATATGGTCAAAACCCGAGGTTCGAACCGAAATCCGATTACCCATTCTTCCATGAACTCAGATATATAATTTATTTTGGAATCGGACCTCGAATTGAGGTCCAAAACCCCCAATTTTAGAAAACCTAGGTTCTACCAAAATTTCCCCATTAAAATCTTTGTTTTTAAGTTGAAGTTATGTTTAAAGATGCTAAGGAGTAAAGAAAATGAGTTAGAAATCACTTGCCAATCGTTTAGGAGAAGAAGAATCGTTTGGAAAATCGCCTCTTATGTTTTGGGTTTTGAAAAAAGTGAAAAATGACTGAAATTCCCGACCTTATATACCCTCTGAAGACCCAGCGCGAACCGCGCAAAAATGGACCGCGGCCGCGCTGAAGAACTGTACACACACCACTCTCTGAACTCTCCAGCGCGGACCGCACAAAGGGGAACGCGGCCGCGCTGGTAGTTCTGGGAAATGTTGGCTCTCTGAAGTTAGCTACGCGGACCGCGCATGGACGACCGCGGCCGCGTAGCTTCCACCGGGGACCGCACTAAGGCGACCGCGTCCGTGCAGCACGCACCACGGACCGCGCTAAGGCGACCGCGGGCGCGCTGGAGCCTGCAACTCCCTGAACCTGCAACATATGCTATTTCTAAGTCTAAGACCTCCCGGGGCCTACTCAAAACTCACCCGAGCCTTCGGGGCTCCAAACCGAACATACACATAACTCCAAAAATACCCTACGGACTTACCCGTGCGATGAAATTGCCAAAATACATCAAAAACAACGGATCAAGCCTCAAAACTCATGAATTCTTCCCAATTTTCATAAAACATCAATTTTTCTTCCATTTTAAGTCCGAAACACGTCAAACGACGTCCGAATTCAACCAAACTTTACAGAAAGCGTTTAAGCCATATATAAGACTTGTACCGGGCACCGGAACCAAAAATGCGGGCCCGATACCACAGTCTTTTAATCAAATTTCATTTCCAGTTCCCTTGATAAATTTCAGAAAAACAATTTCTTTTAAAAATTTATTTCTCGGGCTCGGAACCTCGGATTTCGATTCCGGGCATACGCCCGAGTCCCATATTTTTCTACGGACCCTCCGGGACCGTCCAATTACGGGTCCGGGTCCGTTTACCCAAAATGTTGACCAAAGTCAACTTTAATCATATTAATATCAAAATTCATCATTTTTTTCACACAGAATTCATATTTAAGCTTTCCGGCTACGCGCCCGGACTGTGCACGCAAATCGAGGCAACTAAAAATGAGGTTTTCAAGGCCTCGGAAGCACGGAATGAATGAGAAAACAGGTGATGACCCTTTGGGTCGTCACATTCTCCACCTCTAAAACAACCGTTCGTCCTCGAACGGACGAAAGAAAGAAGTACTTGAGTCGAAAAAAGGATGAGGATAACGGCTCCGCATATCATACTCGGACTCCCAGGTCGATGCCTCAAGAGGTTGACCTCTCCACTGAACACGCACTGAAGGAAAACTCTTCGACCTCAACTATCGAACCTGCCGATCTAGAATAGCCACCGACTCCTCCTCATAAGACAGATCCTTGTCCAACTGGACAGTGTTGAAATCTAACACGTGGGCTGGATCCCCGTGATACCTCCGAAGCATGGACACATGAAAAACTGGATGCACGGCTGACAAGCTAGGCGGCAAGCAAGCCTATAAGCCACCTCTCCTACACGATCGAGAATCTCAAATGGGTCAATGAACCTAGGGCTAAGCTTGCCCTTCTTTCCAAATCTCATCACGCCCTTCATAGGCGACACTCGGAGCAATACTCGCTCACCAACCATGAAAGCCACATCTCGGACCTTGTGATCTGCATAGCTCTTCTGCCTGGACTGAGCTGTCCGAAGCCTATCCTGAATGATCTTGACCTTTTCCAAGGCCTCCTGAACTAGATCCGTACCCAACAATCGAGCCTCTCCCGGCTCAAACCATCCCACTGGGGACCGACATCGCCTGCCATACAACGCCTCATATGGAGCCATCTAAATGCTGGACTGGTAGCTCTTGTTGTAGGAGAACTCTGCTAAAGGCAAAAACTGGTCCCACGAACCTCCAAAGTCTATAATACAAGCTCGGAGCATATCCTCCAATATCTGAATAGTCCGCTCAGACTGTCCGTCCGTCTGAGGATGGAATGTTGTGCTCAACTCAACCTGGGTGCCCAACTCTCACTGAACTGCTCTCCAGAAACGCGAGGTAAACTACGTACTCCGGTCCGAAATGATAGATACCGGCACCCCATGAAAGCGAACAATCTCTCTGATGTAGATCTCAGCTAGCCTCTCGGATGAATAAGTGGTTGCAATAGGAACAAAATGCGCTGACTTGGTCAGCCTATCAACAATGACCCAAATCGCATCAAACTTCTTTCGGGTCAACGGGAGTCCAGTAACAAAATCCATAGTAATCCTCTCCCACTTCCACTCGGGAAGCTCAATCCTCTGAAACAAACCACCAGGCCTCTGATGCTCATACTTAACCTGCTGACAGTTCAAACATCGAGCCACATATGCAACAATATCTTTCTTCATTCTACGCCACCAATAGTGCGGCCTCAGATCCTGATACATCTTCGCGTCGCCCTGGTGAATAGAATACCTGGAGCTATGGGCCTCCGCTAAGATCAACTCTCTAATCCCATCAACATTGGGCACACAAACTCGCCCCTGCAGTCTCAAGACACCATCATCATCTAAGGTCACCTTCTTGTCACCTCCATGCTGCACCGTGTCTCTCAGGACACACAAATGGGGATCATCAAACTGCCGATCACGGATACGCTCCAATAATGAAGAACGAGCAACCGTGCAAGCTAACACTCGGCTAGGCTCAGAGATATCCAACCTCACAAATCGATTGGCCAAAGCCTGAACATCCAAAGCAAGCGGCCTCTGGCTGGTCGGGATATAAGCAAGACTACCCATGCTAGCGGACTTCCTACTCAATGCATCGGCCACCACATTGGCCTTCCCCGGGTGGTACAAGATAGTAACATCATAATCTTTCAGCAACTCCAACCACCTCCTCTGCCTCAAATTCAACTCCTTTTGCTTGAACAAGTACTGAAGACTCTTGTGATCAGTGTACACCTCACACGTCACACCATATAGATAATGCCTCCAAATCTTCAAAGCATATACAATGGCTGCCAACTCTAGATCATGAATCAGATAATTCTTCTCGTGGATCTTCAACTGCCTCGAAGCATAGGCTATGACTCTGCCATCTTGCATCAATACTGCACCAAGCCCCATACAGGAAGCATCACAATAGTCTGTATAAGGCCCTGAACCTGTGGGCAACACCAATACTAGTGCCGTAGTCAGAGCTGTCTTGAGCTTCTGAAAGCTCGCCTCACACTCATCCGACCATCTGAACTGGGCACCCTTCTGGCTCAACCTGGTCATCGGGGCTGCGATAGATGAAAACCCCTCCACGAATTGACGATAATAGCCTGCTAACCCCAAGAAACTCCGAATCTCCGTAGCTGATGTTGGTCGAGGCCAGTTCTTAACTGCCTCAATCTTCTTCGGGTCCACCTGAATACCCTCTACTGATACGACATGCCCAGAAATACAATCGAACTGAACCAGAACTCACACTTCGAGAACTTAGCATATAACTGACTATCCTTCAGAGTCTGAAGAACCACTCTGAGGTGCTGCTCGTGCTCCCCCTGACTGCGGGAGTACACCAGAATATCATCAATAAAGACTATCACGAACAAGTCCAAATAAGGCCTGGACACTCGATTCATCAACTCCATAAATGCTGTTGGGGCATTGGTCAACCCAAATGACATGACCAGGAACTCGTGTGCCAGTACCGAGTGCGGAATGCTGTCTTAGGGACATCGGATGCCCTAATCCTCAACTGATGGTAGCCAGATCTCAAGTCTATCTTTGAAAACACCTTTGCACCCTGAAGCTGGTCGAACAAATCATCAATCCTCGGTAGTGGATACTTGTTCTTTATCGTCACTTTGTTCAACTGCCGGTAATCAATGTACATCCTCATCGAACCGTCCTTTTTCTTCCCAAATAACACCGGCGCACCCCAAGGCGAGATGCTGGGTTTAATGAAACCCTTCTCAAGCAAATCCTGCAACTGACCCTTTAACTCTTTCAACTCCGGCGGGGCCATGCGATACGACGGGATAGAAATGGGCTGGGTGCCCGGAGCCAAATCAATACAAAAATCGATATCCCTATCGGGCGGCATACCCGGTAGGTCTGAAGGGAAAACCTCGGGGAACTCCCGAATAATAGGAACAGAATCAATAGAAGGGACCTCTGCACTGGAATCGCTAACATACGCCAGATAAGCTAAACACCCCTTCTCGACCATGCGTCGAGCCTTCACATATAAGATAACACTGCGAGTGGCATGACCTGGGGTCCCTCTCCACACCAAACAGGGCAAATCTGGTAAAGCCAAGGTCACGGTCTTGGCGTGACAATCCCAGATTGCATGATACGGGGACAACCAATCCATCCCTAATATGACGTCGAAATCCACCATGTCTAAGAGCAATAAATCAACACGGGTCTCAAGACCCTCAAACACTACCACACAGGAATGATGAACTCGGTCGACCACTATAGAATCACCCACAAGTGTAGATACATATACAGGAACACCCAAAGCATCACTAGGCATAACCAAGTACGGTGCAAAATAGGATGACACATACGAATACGTAGACCCAGGGTCAAATAGCACTGAAACATCCCTATCACAGACCAAAATAGTACCTGTAATAACTGCATCTGAAGACTCAGCCTCTGGCCTAGCTGGAAGAGCATAACACTAGGGGCTGGGGCCCACCTCCCTGAACCCACATCTCTGGAACGGTCGGCTGCTGGCTGGCCTCTACTCTGGTGGTCCGAGCTCCACCTCTACTGATCCTTACCTCCACCTCTATGACCTCTACCCCCGCCTCTAGCTGGCTGGGCGGCCTGTGGATCACCTGATGCCTGAATCATGGGGCGAGGACCCTGCTGCTGGGAACTACCTGAAGCTCGAGGGCAAAATCTGACAATGTGACTCGGGTCACCACAACCGTAACAAGCCCTCGACTGCTGACCTTGTCGACCTGAATGTCCTCCCCGGAAGCTCTGAAGTGGCGGTGCACTGATAGGAGCTGGTGGTGCACTGAAAGACTGCCGATCAAAATAATGCGGCTGAGAACCACTACCTCCTGAAGTACCATGAGAGACCTGGAGAGCTGACTGAAAGGGCCTCGGAGGATGACCTCTACCATAAGAATCTCTACCTACAGACGAGGTACCACTGAATCTACCTGCATGAAGGGGCCTCTTATCTGACCCATGACCACCTCCCCGTGCATGAGCCATCTCAACTCTACGGGCCGCATTGGCCGCCTCCTGAAAAGAAATCTCACCCGGCTCCCATAGCCATAATGGAGACGGATCGGCTGAATTAATCCCTCAATAAACCTCCGCACCCTCTCTCTCGGTGGGGAGTATAACATAGCGATGGCGAGCTAGATCAATGAATCGAGTCTCAATCTGTGTGGCTGNCAGAATCGCACGACAAGAAAGAACAAAGTGAGATTTTCCTAACTCTGTAGCCTCTGGGGGATAAATACAGACGTCTCCGTACCGATCCCTCAGACTCTACCGAGTTTGTCCGTGAGTTGTGAGACCTATGTAACCTAGTGCTCTGATACCAACTTGTCACGACCCGGATTTCCCACCCTCGAGAGTCGTGATGGCGCCTACTGTTAGGAGCTAGGCAAGCCAATTAGTTATTATCTCTTTTAGCAAACCTCGACATTAATAAAAACAACGTAACATTTAATAGAAAAGCGAAAGTCTTAAATATAAATAAACTGAAAGCAATGCGGAAGTTCAATACAACTTTACCCAAGGACTGGAGTCACAAACTCACGAACGTCTAGAGAATGCTAAATACAATGTCTGAATAAAAACATAGTTTTGTTTGTTCCGGTACAAAGGATAACCAACTAAAGTAAAGATAGAAGAAACTCCGCGCCTGCGGACGTCAGCAAGGCTACCTCGGTGTCTCTGGACTGAAGTCAGCTCCCAAATCTACTATTGCTGTCCAAAAGCTGCTCTGGCACCGTGATCTGTGCAAAAAGATGCACAGAGTGTAGCATCAACACAACCGACCCCATGTGCTGGTAAGTGCCTGGCCTAACCCCGGCGAAGTAGTGACGAGGCTAGACCAGACTACCAAACAAACCTGTGCAGTTCAATATATATACATGTATGCAATATAAAGGTATACAGAAATTAACCAATCAAGGGGGAGGGGGAGCATGTTGTAGGGGCTGTAACTGTTCAGGTATAAAAATCAATAATTAAGGAAGGAAACAGTACAACTACAATATCAACGAAAGTAGGAAATCAACAGTTGCACGACACCATCCTTCGTGCTTTTACTCTCATTCTCACCCAAACAATCGTATAAAGTGCACGACATCACCCTTCGTGCTTTACCTCACAATGATGGCATGGAATGATCCTTCGTGCATAAACACTCATATCATGGCACGGAATGTTCCTTCGTGCAATAGTAATCATATCATGGCACGGAATGTTCCTTCGTGCATTAGTAATCATATCATGGCACGGAATGTTCCTTCATGCATTAGTATTCATATCACAATCGTGCACGACATCACCCTTCGTGCTTTATCACTCGTCCTCACCCAAACAACAATCACCAACAATGGGGCGAGGGAATAAACAAACAAAATAGGTATCCCGGCAAGGGAACAATAACAACAATTTCAATATCCCGGCAAGGGAGAAAAAGTCTACCAAACATCAAAACATCCCGGCAAGGGAATAACCAATAACTCATTAGCTTTCTTTCATTTCTTACTTCACATCTCACTATATCACTTGGGCCAATGCTCCCAAGAATCTTATAATCTCAGATACCTTTTTAATTCGTATTACAACCAAGCCACTACACCACTAAAATCAAATGATCATAATGTTTTTCACATGTTCTTTACAATATATAGAAGTCATCAATTAACATGAAATCCACAACAAAATCATGATAATCACCCTATAAGGACTCACGGTCATGCTAGACACCAATGTATAGATACTCGTCACCATGCCTATACATCGTACTCGATCAATTAGCAAATAGCAAACAAGACTCAACTCCTATTCCCTCAATCTAGGGTTAAACCAAACACTTACCTCAACTTCACGGCTAATTCAATCCTCAACAACCGCTTTGCCTCTCGAATTCGGCTCCAACTCAACCAAATCTACGCAATAATGACTTCACATTATCAATATGTGCTAAACAAATCGAACCCAATGTCTAATTATAGCTTTTGCATCCATTTACCCCAAAGGTCAAAAATGCCCCCGGGCCCATATGGTCAAAACCCGAGGTTCGAACCGAAACCCGATTACCCATTCCCCCATGAACTCAGATATATAATTTATTTTGGAATCGGACCTCGAATTGAGGTCCAAAACCCCCAATTTTAGAAAACCTAGGTTCTACCAAAATTTCCCCATTAAAATCTTTGTTTTTAAGTTGAAGTTATGTTTAAAGATGCTAAGGAGTAAAGAAAATGAGTTAGAAATCACTTACGAATCGTTTTGGAGAAGAAGAATCGTTTGGAAAATCGCCTCTTATGTTTTGGGTTTTGAAAAAAGTGAAAAATGACTGAAATTCCCGACCTTATATAACCTCTGAAGACCCAGCGCGGACCGCACAAAAATGGACCGCGGCTGCGCTGAAGAACTGTACACACACCACTCTCTGAACTCTCCAGCGCGGACCGCACAAAGGGGAACGCGGCCGCGCTGGTAGACCTGGGAAATGTTGGCTCTCTGAAGTTAGCTACGCGGACCGCGCATGGACGACCGCGGCCGCGCAGCTTCCACCGCGGACCGCACTAAGGCGACCGCGTCCGCGCAGCACGCACCGCGGACCGCGCTAAGGCGACCGCGGGCGCGCTGGAGCCTGCAACTCCCTGAACCTGCAACATCTGCTATTTCTAAGTCTAAGACCTCCCGGGGCCTACTCAAAACTCACCCGAGCCCTCAGGGCTCCAAACCGAACATACACATAACTCCAAAAACACCCTACGGACTTACCTGTGCGATAAAATCGCCAAAATACATCAAAAACAACGGATCAAGCCTCAAAACTCATGAATTCTTCCCAATTTTCATAAAACATCAATTTTTCTTCCATTTTAAGTCCGAAACACGTCAAACGACGTCTGATTTCAACCAAACTTTACAGAAAGCGTTTAAACCATATATAAGACTTGTATCGGGCGCCGGAACCAAAAATACGGGCCCGATACCACAGTCTTTTAATCAAATTTCATTTCCAGTTCCCTTGATAAATTTCAGAAAAACAATTTCTTTTAAAAATTCATTTTTTGGGCTCGGAACCTCGGATTTCGATTCCGGGCATACGCCCGAGTCCCATATTTCTCTGCGGACCCTCCGAGACCGTCCAATCACGGGTCCGGGTCCGTTTACCCAAAATGTTGACCAAAGTCAACTTTAATCATATTAATATCAAAATTCATCATTTTTTTCACACAGAATTCATATTTAAGCTTTCCCGCTACGCGCCCGGACTGCGCACGCAAATCGAGGCGACTAAAAATGAGGTTTTCAAGGCCTCGGAAGCACGGAATAAATGAGAAAACAGGTGATGACCCTTTGGGTCGTCACACAAAATTGCTTAATAATTTTTTTAATACTTAAATACTCAAATTTACTCAATGATACTCTCAAACTCAAAAAAAAAAAAAAAACTCAGAAGTCAAAAGGCCTTTTCTAATTGTTTACCCATTTTATAGTTCTTTTTCTTTGTAAAAGAGTACTTTTTATCCCTTTCTGCAAAGTGCAAACTACACATAATCTTTATCCTCCAATGCTTGCTATGCTTTCACGCTTGTAGCTTCCTTCTTTACGTTTTAGTTTCTTTAATTTTTTTGTTGTTGCTCTTTTTTGTTTATTCTTTTCATTTTAGTTTTTTATTATGCAAATTTTCTTATGTTATTCCAATTCAGATATTTTATGGAGTCTTTATTCCAAAATATATTCTACTTGTATTGCTATCATGAGTATCTGTGATTTGTTTTATAGTTTTAGATTTTCAAACAATAACTTTTTATTATTTTCAGTTTTATTTTTTAAATTATTAGGAATTAGAGTATCATTTTTTCCAGCTTTAGTATGTACCGTCATTATCATGTTATTGGTGTTCACGCACATTTTAGCATGTTTATATAAATATATACATTTTCCTGTTAATTTTATAGTTTTCTTAATTTTTTTAATAAGTTTTAATATATTCCTGTTAGTTACTCCATATAAGTACTACTATTAATTTATATAATATTAAAATTTGAATATCATGGGGCTTACGCCCGCGCCTCGTGCGATGCATATAAAACCGGGAGAAATTTAAAAATAGCCAGATTTACAACTGGTCATTCAAAAATAGCCCAGTTTCAAAAGTAATCGAAATTTAGCTACTTTTCATGTAAAGATAAATCTGAGCGAAAACACTGTTCAAAACCCGAAAAACACGCCAGTATATTATGCTGGAGTTCCAGCATAAGTATACTTGAACTCCATCATATTATACTGGAGTTCTAGGATAAGTATGCTGGAACTCCAGTATAATATGATGGAGTTCTAGCATAAGTACACTAGAACTCCAGCATAATATACTGGAGTTCCAGCAAGTATACCGGTCCAGCATAATATACTGGATTTTAGAGCACCGGTGTTCCAGTCTCCAATATATTATACCAGCTAAGTATACCGGTCCAGCATAATATGTTGGAGTTCATACACAGGTGCACCGAACTCCAGTATATTATGCTGGACCGGTCTTTGTTACAGCAAAATAGTGGCTATTTTTCATTGAAATAGTAAACGCTGGCTATTTTTGAATGACCGGTCCGAAAACTGGCTATACCGTGCTATTTTGACTATAAAACCTTCGTTTACGCTTTGGGCCTTTTATAACACTGTGTACAATCTGCAAAATTCCATTTTCTTTCTTTTGCTCGCTCGGGAAAGTTTTGAGAAATTTACACTCTCTAAATATGGTGAAGCTTCTCCAGCAGAGTGGTGTTGCTGGTCTGAAATCATGGTCTAAATGTAATCCTACTTCTCTTATCAGATTTTCTACCAATTCTCAAACCCTAGCATCTTCGTCAGAGGAAGACAATCTCAAAAAGCTGATACGTTATGCACCCTCTACTGTGCCCGTTATACCAATAATTAACCAATGGGTTAATGAAGGGAAGACCGCGGAGTATGATGACCTCAAGAAATCTATCAAGTATCTCAGGGCAGTCAGGCGCTTCAACCATGCTCTTCAGGTACCTCTCTCTCTCTCACTCTCTAAATTGCTTTGTTTATTTTGTTTAATTTTTGAAATGGGTTGACAGCAACGTGGTAACCCGGTCAAAGGAGCTAGTCTTGAACTTTTGAACTTTGGGTAGGTTATGTGACCAATTGGCAGAACTTTTGACTTTTGACATTGGAGCCATTGATCAGGTGACCTGCCCAAAGGCCAATAATTAAAGACCAGGTGTCCTATTCTGCCATTTCCGGAACCTACACATCTAATTTTAAGAAGGGGGTCAAGTGCACAAATAGCCGCTACATAGCCGAATTTACAAATTGGATAAAGTTTAGTCAAGCTCCAAGTTCAGACACCTTCTGGCACAAGTTAGGATCTGGCAATTCAAAATGGTCTAAAGTTTGATTATGGTAGTTCAAATTTCATACCTTCGAGTCTGAAGTTAGACTCTGGCATTCAAAATTTTAGACCGGAGTGTCTGAAGAAAGTTTGCCGAAGCTTGCTAAACTTTCAATAGCTTTTAAAAACTGGTTATGTTTTTATTCGGTGCTGTTTCTACTGAGTGCTTTCCTTTCACTATATCATAGTGTGTGTAGTTCATGATCGTTGAGTCAATAATGCTTTGCCAATGAAAGGTTAGGTTTAGATTTGATTTTTGTTCATTGAAAGACGTCATTAATAATCTGAAGCAAACTATGTAACCTAAAATAATACTTTAAGAAGGAAAACTATATTCTAGTATGCAACTCAGGATTGAAAAACTAGAATTCATTCAACTCTACTTATCCAAAAAAACAATAAAAACTAGAGTTGATTCAGCCTTGGGTGCACTCAATTTCTTTTATTTTTTTTGATTCCTTTCCCCCTTGTTTATGCGCTGTGTCCAGATTCAATTTTCTGCTTCTTAATTTTTGTCTCAGATTTATGAATGGATTAACAACTCAGAGCGTCCTCATTTATCGTCTAGAGATGTTGCAGTCCGACTGGATTTGATATCAAAAGCTCACGGTCTGGAAGCAGCAGAGGAGTATTTCGTTAGCATTCCAGATAATCTGAGAGCTCCTTGTGTATATGTCGCTCTTTTGAACTACTATGCTGATGCAAAATCATTGATAAAAGCGGAAGGTACAATGCAAAAGATGAGGGATCTGGGAATTGCTGATGTACTGACTTACACTATTATGATGAAACTGTATGTTAAAATGGGAGATCTTGAGAAACTACACTTGTTAGTGCAAGAGATGGAAGATAAGGGAATTGCTGGTAATGCATTCTCCTACACTATCCACTTAAATGCATATGCATCTGTTCCCGATATTAAGGAGATGGAGAAGCTTTTGATGAAGATGGAAAAAGAACTGCTGCTGATTGAATGGAATGGTTATGCAGTCGCTGCCAAAGGCTACATGAAAGCTGGTGATGTAGAAAAGGCTTCAGAGGTATTGAATAAATGCGAGCACCTAAGTAAGGGGAAAAATGCAAGGCTTGCTAATGAAGTCATTCTTTCCCTCTATGCTAGTATGGGAAAGAAAAATGATGTCTATCGTATATGGAACAAATTAAAGAATAGATGTAATGTCTGCAGTTCAAGTTATCTTTCCATGATAAGTGGACTGGAAAAGTTAAATGATATTGATGGTGCAGAGAAGATATTTGCCGAGTGCGAAGCAAAAGAGGTATATTTTGACATTAGAATTCCAAATCTGCTCATAGCCATTTACGGCAGAAAGGGTCATTTGGAGAAGGCTGAATCCATTATAGAAGGACTCTTGGAGAGTGGGAAGAGGCCAAACTATAGAACATGGGATCATTTAGCACTCGGATATTGTTCACACTATCAGATGGAGAAGGCAGTTGAAACTTTGAAGAAAGCAATCTTGGCTAGTGAGCCACTGTGGAAGCCAAATATTCACAGTTGGGCTCCGTGTGTTGATTACTTGCAATCGAATGGAGATACTGAAAGAGCAGATGAGATTAAAAAATTGCTGGAGGAGCGAGGCCTCTTCTCAGCAGAGTATGAAAAGTCTGAGAACTGCATTAGAAATGGAAATTGTGGTTCCGAAGAACTTGATGTAACAGAAGAACTTGAGGAGACTGGATGACCACTGTTGTAGGAACTCTCTAGGGTACTTGATGGAGGATTACTTGTTTGAGGATGTTAGAATAGAATATTAGAACTGTTAGGTTCTTAAATAGTTAAGTATGATATTTGTTCACATTGGACAACTACCATATGTACATTAGTAAATATCTACGCACAGGTGCGTCTTGTATTTATCAAATTATCAAGTAAGCAATATTATAAATGTTCTCTGTGATTTTCTCACAATCTGTCTTCTCTAAATTAAGATAGTCCCTGGGAAACACTGTGCGCTTTTTTTTGTTTAGCTACATCATTCTATTGAAGTGTTTAAGAGTTGAGAAATATGATATATAATTATTTTGTTATCTGTTCTTGCATTTTTCTATTAGCTTTTCTGACACAAATTGATGAACGAGGATGATATAAACTGGGAAAACACAAATCTGATGGTGTTTTTGGTAATTGGTAGCATGCCAATGAGTTGGTGTACTTTTAGATTGTTATGTTTGGTTTGCTCTTTTTTCAGCCTAGTAAGGTCCTTTTATTTTGGGCATGTTATGTTTGGTTTGCTCTATTTTCAGCCTAGTAAGGTCCTCAAGAGAGTATTTACTTCATACTTCAATCAATAGCAGTTCCTCTGTTTTACTAACAGGACATATCTGATCCAATTCTTCATCTGCCGTTTCTTTTGCAGCATAGGAGTACATATTGATAAGCTTAAAACTTATGTAAGTGGTCTTAAATAAGTACACTTGTCGCAGCTCCATCAGCTTTGGGCTACCAATCAAACTATTATGACCCTGAACTCCCAGGAAATTCTTCAGGTTTGCAACAGGAAGACCAGTTTCTTTAAAAGATATGTAGAATTGTTTCTCTTTTCATTTGCATTTAATTTTGAAGTAAAGTTGTTTGACAGTTGAGGGAAGGAGGGGGGGGGGGGGGGGTTTAAAGGAGGAAGAGGAGGTAAAATTAGGTTTAAGGTTTAACAGTTTTGGGGATTTTGCTGATAATTGATTACTTTCCTAATCTTATCTAACTGATAGAATTGTTTTTCTTTAAGCTCCAATTTTTTAAATTCACAAGGCAAAGCTCCATTTTTGAAATTCACAAGGCAATTGTTTTTCTTTAAGCACTCGATATCTGAAACCCAATAAAGTAATTGTTTCTGGCAATAATTTGGATTAGCGACGGATAAATCCATTAAGGAGGGATAATACTCTCTATTGTACGATTTCTATTTTTAGACCTCGAACTTAAATCTTTGTTAGGAATAAAGAGATTCAACTATCCAACACTCTTTTCTTTTATACAACATGGCTTTTTTGTTCTTTTTATTTTTGACATAGGGTCGACTTAAATAGAGCATTCAACGGGAAGCTTTCGTAAAAGTTTTTTTTTTCTTTTTGTTTTTGTTACTCTTCGACTGGGAAGAGAGGGTAAGAGACTGATGAGATAATATATTTACTCCCTCTGTCTCATTTTATGTGATGGAATTTGACTGGACACAAAGTTTAAAAAAAGAAGTTATATTATCTTTTACTATAGAAAGGTATCATTCTTTGTGGTACTAAATCACATAAATTGGGACATAGTGGATGTTAATTTAAGTAGCTTTGTCAACGACGCGTAAGTTCACAGGATGCGGTCCATCTACTTTATGCCGGCAAGCCAAGAGATGATAAATTCCAAAAAATATTCTCCTTGTATTGAAGTATTTGATATTGTGTGATTACCTTAACTTGTTCAAATGTTTTTCTGATATATAATAGAAATAGTTTACATTAATTTTGAAAATAATACTTATTGGCATTAAGTCATCTGAAATCACTAATTTCTCAACTCTTGAAGAATCTCCAGCAGAGTATTGCTGGTCTGAAATTATTATGGTCAGGCCCTACTTCTCTTATGGTTCTCCGATTTCCGTCGTATGATACCAATTCTGAAACCCTAGCCTCTTCCTCAGCAGCTCCAATTTCAAAGGAGGAAGACAATCTCTACCAAAGGCTGATATTGCATGCACATTCTACTGTCTCCATTCTTCCAATAATTAAGCAGTGGGTTAGTGAAGGAAAGTCCGTTAAGTATGAGGACCTCAAGAAAGCTATCAAACAACTCAAGGCATTACGGCGCTTCAAGCATGCTCTCCAGGTTCTTTCTCTCTCTCTAAATAGTTTCTTTAATTTAGTTTAACGTTGAAGCGGGTCAACAGTGACATTAGTGGGTTTAAAGAATAACCTAAATTACAAACTATTTAATATTTACCCGTCTCAGGATCAACTTCAGGTCTGAGACTGAAGTGGAAACTCCCAGGTATTAAGATTCAAACTTCAGACCTATGGGTCTAAAGTTGTGGTCTGAAGTGGGGGACTACCAAGTCTAACTTCAGAACCAAATGTGGGTCAGATTGTTTCTTCAACCTGTAATTCAATCATGCCCTTTAGCACAGTAATTTCGTCATTTTTTCTCCAAAATCATTGGAACAACTGCCTTTTCACATCCTCAGTGGGCGTTTACTTCTCTGAACTTCCAATCTCTTTTTCTTTGGTTTCCTCTTCGAGCCCTTAAATTACTTTGCTCCATCGTCATCCACCAGCCGTTTAGCTCGTGTGCTAGTGGTGGAAGCTGTACAATAGAGATCACCTGCAAATTCAAAGAAGAAGAACAAGCAGTAAATTGTCTGAAGTTGCCCTCTTCAGGCTAAAATTTAAATACTTTGGAAAAACTGGGTAAGCTTTAAATAACACATGTACAAACGGATACCTGGTGCAAATCCTACGACTGGTCCTCGCTAAACGGGTTGGGCCAAGCCAATGGTAAAAATGATACCAGGTAGCCACTTTTAGGGCATACGTTGAGATATAGCTATCCATTAAGTGTTTGAATAATAGCCACAACTTTAAAATGCCAACGAGTTTGAAAGATAAGCCACTTTTTTTGAACTTTAGGACTGTTTCAGTTTTTTTCCTTTCTGATGTTTTTTCCCTGAAGTTTGAACTGCTGTAGGAACTTCAAGAAAAAATCCTGAACTTACAGTTCAAACTTTAGGATTCTTCCTGAAATTTGGACTGAACTTCAGGAAATTGATAGACAGAAACCAAACCCCTTGTTTTGCTTGGGGATGAAGCAACAGTGGAACTAGTCTTACAACAGATATCATCTTTAAATGTGACTGAGCATATTAAATCTTCAACAAAACACAAACAACATGAAGAGCGCAAGAGTACTGAGTACCTAGATATGTACACTAAATTCCATACATGGTCAATAATCACAATGGGTTACTTTGCCTGTCATCGACTTGCTCTGCTGCTGCCTCGCACACTAACATGTTTGTTTAACACATGTATATATTTTAAAGTTAAATTGGGAGCAAATGCAACCCAAGGTTATCTTTTGTTTTTTCTTCTCCTTTTCTTTTCTTATTTTGGAAAGAATATATGAAAGAAAGAACTGTGTACAAAAACATTAAACTGCATGTCACATAACATGGTAATGGCAATGGTGCCTTGGAAATAAAAGGTTTAAGGTTTGAAATTTGTTCTATGACACTATTGCATAGACATTCTTAATAATCTGAAGCAATGATATCAGTAACATAAAATAATATGTTAAAAAGGAAAACTAAATTCAAGTTGCAACTCAGGAGTGAACGATTAGAGTTGACTCAACCATGCTGCACTCACTTAATAATAAGTGCAAATTGGTCTAGCCTCTAGGTTCCAGCAATTTTTTTCTTCACGTTTCCCCCCTTTTTACTGTGCTGTGCAGAGGCGGCTTAACCCCCAGGCAGCTAAAGCGGCCGCTTTAGGCCTCACAAAATTAAAGGCCCCAAAAACTACTCTTTTTATATAATTTAAATATTATTATACTTATTATTAAATAGTGATAAGAAATTTTTTCAACCATCTTTTGCTACCTTGTCACCAATCATTAATAACATAGTTTTATATTTTATGTTATCTTTTTTTGGAGTTGGGGTAAGGTCTGCGTACACACTGCCCTCCCCAGACCCCACGAGTGGGATTTTACTCGGTTGTTGTTATTCTTTTTTTTTTTTGGGGGGGGGGGGGGGGGGGAAGTTGGTTGAGAAAATTCAAATGAAAGTGAAAGACAATTAAATTTGTAATTACTTCCTAGTTCTTCTTACTCCAACTTGAATAAATTTTATTTACAACTCTAACTTTGTAAGATATTTTCTTTCAAGATCTTTGTACACACGCTTCAAGCTAATTAGATTGTAAAATATTTATCATCTTTGTAAATACAAATTCCTACATGATTGTTACTTTGGGAGGCAAATAGTGAGTTATGTTGATGGTCATGTGAAAAGAAAAAATTAAAAATTAAACTTAGTAAAATTTATCAAAGGTTAGTAATGTTTCAACAAAGATTAAAGGTTGGTTATAGATGAAATTGCATCTCAAAAAGTAAAACGAATAAACTTCAACAAAAATATCTAAAATTATTAAACAAGTTTAAGGCCTCGTATTACGTCTTGGCTTTAGGCCTCCCAATACCATTGAGCCGCCTCTGGTGCTGTGTCAGGTTCAGTTTGCTTCTTATGTTTGTTTCAGATTTATGAATGGATTAACAACTCTGAGCGTCTTTATCTATCACCTGGAGATGTTGCAGTTCGGCTGGATCTGATATCAAAAGCTAACGGTCTGAAAGCAGCAGAGAAGTATTTCGCTAGCACTCCAGATATTCTGAGAGCTTCTTGTGTGTATGGTGCTCTTTTAAACTGCTATGCCGATGCAAAATCATGGAGTAAAGTGGAAGGAACAATGCAAAAGATGAGGGATTTGCAGGATGCTACTTTAGTGACTTATACTATTATGATGAACCTTTATGCTAAAATGGGAAACCTTGAGAAACTACACTTGTTAGTGCAAGAGATGGAATATAAAGGAATTGCAGGTGATAGTATCTCCTATAATATCCGCTTAAATGCATATGCATCTGTTCCTGATGTAATAGGGATGGAAAAGCTTTTGATGAAGATGGAAGAAGATCCTCCGCTGATTGAATGGGATGCTTATGCAGTAGCTGCCAAGGGCTACATGAAAGCTGGTGATGTAGAAAAGGCTTCAGAGGTATTGAAAAAATGTGAGTGCCTTAGGGGAAAAAGTTGCTAATGAGACGCTGCTTACCCTCTATGCTAGTATGGGAAAAATGATGTCTATCATATGTGGAAAAAATTAAAGAATAAAGGTAAGGGTTTCCTGTTTAAGTTATCTTTGCATGATGCGTGGACTGCAAAAGTTAGATGATATTGATGGCTCAGAGAAGATATTTGCTGAGTGGGAAGCGGATAAAGTAAATTTTGACATTAGAATTCCAAATTTTCTCATATGCATTTACTGCAAAAAGGGTCATTTGGAAAAGGCTGAATCTGTTATTGAAAGACTCTTGGAGAGTGGGCTGATGAGGAGAAACTATAGGGCATGGGATGATCTGGCACAGGGATATTGTTCACAAAATCAGATGGAGAAGGCAGTTGAGACATTGAAGAGAGCAATCTTGGTTAGTGAGTGTAACGACCTGGCCGGTCGTTTTTAGAATTTACGCCCTGATCCCCTATTAACTGCTTCCCCCGTGTTTGTTTCTGCTATTTTGATTCGCCGGGATGTTTGGTTTTGAGTTTCGGAGTGTTTTGGGACACTTAGTCCCTAAATGAGAGCTTAAGTGTTAGAAATTTGGCCGTAGTCGGACCAGTGTGAAGACGGCCTCGGAATGGAATTCCGATGGTCCCGTTAGCTCCGTTGGGTGATTTCGGGTTTAGGAGCGTGTTCGGATTGTGTTTTGGAGGTCCGTAGCTAATTTAGGCTTGAAATACCGAAAGTTGAATTTTTGAAGTTTCCGGTTCGATAGTGAGATTTTGATCCGAGGGTCGGAATGGAATTTCGGAAGTTGGAGTAGCTCCGTAGGGTTGAATGTGACGTGTGTGCAAAATTTCAGGTCATTCGGACAAGGTTTGAAGACTTTTTGATCGAAAGTGTAATTTGTGAGTTTTTGAAGTTCTTAGGCTTGAATCCGATGTTAAATTGGTGTTTTGATGTTGTTTTGAGTGTTCCGAAGATCGGAACAACTTTGAATGATGTTTTAGGATTGGTTGGCATGTTTGGTTGAGGTCCCGGGGTCCTCGGGTGTGTTTCGGATGCTCAACGGGTCATATTTTGGACTTAGGAAATTGCAGAAAATTGCAGCAGGTCAGTTCTGGTTTCCTTCTTCGCGTTCGCGAGTGGGCAATCGCGTACGCGAAGAGGAGCTGGGGCTGGTGGAGGTTTAACGCTTCGCGTTCGCGTAGGAGGAGAAAATTGGTCATCGCGTTCGCGTCTGGGGCATCGCGTTCGCGAAAGAGGAAAGCTGGACCAAGCGAAGTTGTGCTTCGCGAACGTGAGGGTCCTTCCGCGTTCGCGAAGAAGGAATTATCTGGGCAGTATTTAAATAGCCAATCCGCGACTCTTCTTCATTTTTCCACCATTTTTGAACGGGGTTGAAGCTTTTGAGGGAGATATTTGAGGAAACCAAAGGGGAATCACTTGGAGGTAATATTCTTGACTTCATAACTCGTCTATATGTGATTAAAGGTCTAATTAGTGGTGAAAATTAGGGAAAAATCAGTGCAAAATGGGTAATTAGGGCTTGAGATTTAAGAGACCTTAAAAATGGGTATTTGAGGGGTCAATTGAACTCCGATTTCAGTGTTTTTGATATGTATAGACTCGTGAGAGTATGAGGATTCTGAAAATGTAAATTTTACCCGATTCCGAGACGTGGGCCCGAAGGGCGTTTTGGTCATTTTACCTTATTTCACATATTAGCTTAGAATTTATTTGTAGAATCAGTTACTTGAAGTGTTATTTACATTATGCAATTGAATTGAATAGATTTTGACCATTTGGAGTCGAGCACTCGTGGCAAGAACGTGGTTTCAGGTTGATTTTGAGCCGGTTCGAGGTAAGTGGCTTGTCTAACCTTGTGTGGGGGAAACTCCCCTTAGGATTTGGTATTATTGATATTTGAAATGCCTTGTACGTAAGGTGACGAGTGCGTACTTGTGCTAATTGTTGAAAAATCCGGTTTTCATTAAGTATTTAGAATTGTGTTTTCCTTTCCTGTTTATACTACTTGCAAGTTAAGCCTGTTGTTAGCTTAGGGAAGCATGCCTAATTGATTTAACTGCTTATTTGTTCTAGTGCCCTATTTGAATTATGTGCAGCATGCTAGGTTAGAAATACCTGCTTTACCTTGGTGTGAAATTTGATTGAATTGAGTATTCTTCTTGTTGTTGCTGTGTATTTACTTTGGGACTACGGGACGGTATCCCGGGAGATCCCTTGTATGTTTACATTTGGGACTACAGATTTGTATTCCGGAAGATCCCCCTGCACTTTTACATTGGAACTACGGGATTGCACCCGGTAGATTCCCCAGTATTGAGTATTTATATTTGGGACTATGGATGTAGTATTCCGGTAGATCCCCGCGCATTTATGAGTTGGACTACGGGACTGCACCCGGGAGATCCACTAGATATTTATATTTGGGGACTACAGGACGGTATCCTGGGAGATCCCTCGGTTGTTATCTCTGCGTTGAGCTGTATTTATTTTTCCGTGATTACTTTGTTTCTGTTAAAGTTGCCGTTGT
Organism: Nicotiana attenuata; assembly: GCF_001879085.1. Classification (NCBI taxonomy): domain Eukaryota; kingdom Viridiplantae; phylum Streptophyta; class Magnoliopsida; order Solanales; family Solanaceae; genus Nicotiana; species Nicotiana attenuata. The sequence goes on from NW_017671236.1 coordinate 192,774, forward strand.
TCTTCTATCCTGTGTTACTTTTTTACTGTTGCACTTAAGTATACTGTCTTATTCTACACTGTTATTATATTTTGTATTTCCTTTAACCTCAGTAGGGCCCTGACCTTCCTCGTCACTACCCGACCGAGGTTAGGCCTGGCACTTACTGAGTACCGCTGTGGTGTACTCATGCCCTTCCTGCACATGTTTTTCATGTGCATATCTAGGTTCTTCGACTCAGCCCTACCATCCTTGAGGCGGGGTGATCCATCAGAGACTTCGAGGTATGTCTGCCGCGTCCGCAGACCGAGGAGTCCCTTTCCATTCTTGCTCATAGTATTAGGCCTTCTGTATTTACTTTTGTTTAGACACTCTGGAGTTAGAACACTGTAGTTATTCCATAGCTTGTGATTTCATGAGATTCCGGGTTTTGGGAAATGTAGTTCATTATAAGAGTTTGATTTGTATTATTTTTGCAGTTTGGATAGTTTATTTCTGTTATTTCTTTTTTTTTTCCCGCAAATTGTTAGGCTTACCTAGTCGTAGAGACTAGGTGCCGTCACGACAGTTCACGGAGGGCGAACTTGGGTCGTGACAGTGAGCCACGATGGAAGCAATGCATTCGCGGTTGGGCTTCCTGTGTTAATTACCTGCAGTTGAATGGAGACTCTGAAAGAGCAGAAGAGATTAAACGATTGCTTGAGGAGCGAGGCGTCTTCTCAGCCGGGTATGAAAAATTGGGAAAGATTACTTGTGTTAGAACATAACACATTGATGTTAGAGGGTTAGATTAAAATCTTACTATTAGAACGGTTAAGTGGTGGTGTTAGAATGTTAGAAGTGCTAAATTCTTAATATGATAGTGTTCACATTGGACAAATACCATATGTATATTGGTTGGTACCTAAAAATAGCCGTGTCTTGTATTTATCAAATTATTGATGAATCAATATGATTCTTCTCCGTTATTTCCTCACTATCTGATTGTTCTAAATTAAGATATCCTTCCCTGGGAAACTCTGCTTGCTTTTAGATGGTTTTGTTTAACTGATTATATAAAACTGGAAAAATACAAATCTGATGGTGGTTTTGGTAGCAGTCCATGTTATGTTTGTGTTTTTCTTTCTTCAGCCTAGTAAGGTCATTCCGATATTATCTTCTTCCCACTTCAATCAATAGCAGCTACTGCGTTTTGCTAACAAGACAATGGGATTCAATGTATATAAATTCAATTGTTGGCCCGCCCTCATTTTTGCAGCGTAGGCGTTTAGGGAAAAAATAAAAAATAGCCAGATTTACAACTGATAATTGAAAATAATCGAAATTTAGCCACTTTTTCGTGTAAAGATTAAATCTGAACAAAAACACTTTAATTGCTGAAATATTCCAGCATAATATGCTAGAGTTCTAATTTTTAATTATGACCTTCCAGCATAATGTGCTGTAATTTCATAATGTGCTGGAGTTCCAACATAATATGTGGGAAGTTTATATGCAGGAACTCCATAATCCAGCATATTATGCTGGAACTTTCCGTGTGTTGGAGTTCCAACATAATATGCTGGAAGCTAAAACGGAGGAGCTCCATAATCCCGCATATTATGCTGGAACTTTCCGTGCTTCAATAAAATAGTGGTTATTTTTCAATAATTTAACACTGGCTATTTTTCGATTACCAGTCCGAAAACTGGCTAGCCCGTGCTATTTCACCGTTTTTGATTAAGGACACCTGAAGCAGCTCCATTAGATTTGGGCTACCAATCAAACTATTATAGCCCAAAATTTCCCAGGCAAAACTTCAAGTTAGCAACATGGAAGCGTAGTTTCCTTTAAAAGAAATGTAAAATTGTTTCTCTTTTCTTTTGCATTTAATTTTGAACTAGAGTTATTTTACAGTTGAAATAGAGGCTGGATATGCTTTGTTGATACTTCAGATCTAAAGTCTTTCACTTAAAACCATTTTTACTATTCTAAACCTTGCACTCCCCTACTTTAAATTTATTGAATTTGATGAGTTACAATTGTTTTTCTCTTCTTCGGACAAATAACTGTAGAGACAAGATGTAGGCTAGCTAGGTTAAATTACCTTGGTCTTGTTCAAATAAGTCTGCCCTTTGAAATATAATAGGCTTATCTTGTCTTTCTGCCCAACTTTAATTATGAATTATGATGTAGGAGAAGGATTCTTTGGAGGGGAGGGAATGGGGACAGAATATAAAAGAAATATATTTTAGAAGCCATCACTGGCCAGTATGCAATTATAGAGAAACATGACAATAATTTTGTGATTGCAAAAAGAATGTAAATTGCATGGGAATGGTGAAACATTATTTTATCAAGAAGAATATGATGCTGCATGACATTATCAAGGAACAAAAAGTCATTTTAATATTTGAAAAAGGAAAGTTGCATAATTATTGGGATGCCTATAATGTGTCTGGTTCAAATGATATGTGACAAAGGCATGTTGATGCATTAAACAATCATATAAAATAAAGTTCATTGTAATTTATTGGAGTATAATATGATCTACAACTTGTGCAAAGTAGATACGACTACGCATTTTCTACATGAAATCAGAGTGGCCCTAACATAGTTTATACCTACTATATTTGTCTTGGATTCAGCACCATTTGTCAACTTGTTTCTTTGTTTATTTGGGAGCAAGACAATCCTATCCTATCCAATTTATGTGGGGTGGCCATTATGCAAACATAATTCCTAAAAGTGTTGTAACAAAGTTATGTCTTCTCTTTCCAATAAAAGGATAGCTCAATATAGCTACGTGCATAGTCCCAAAAAAGGGTCGGGACTATATTGAGTTTATCATACGCATCCTTACTTTACATTTTTGCATTCACAGCTTGAACTTAATTATCTCCTGATCATACGGCAGTAACTCTGCCGTTATGTCAAAACTCCTTGTGATTATATCAAACTCTTTATGGTAGTTAATTAACTGTAAATTTCTTCGTTTCCTTTTCAAATAACATAACTTCCATACATGATGCTTGTGTCAAGTTGACACTAATTTGGACATGCAAAAAAGTAAGTAGTGCAGAATGCTAGATTAAACCTATATTGGATGTTGAAGTGCTAACAATTCCTTTCTTTAGTGTAAGTGATTCTGGATTAGGTGGACATCGACTTATCAAACACTAACTTAAAGAAGTGGAAATCCTTAGGTAATTATTGTTGAAGGTCTATCATATTTGACAAAGAAACACAGAGAGTGTTTGCTTCAGATTTCTTTAAGGGAAATATATAATTATAAGTTTGAAGAAACCATAGGCTTTTCACTCTAGAAATTGCTTTAATGGGATATATATCCATTGATAATATCAGGAGGAGAAATTAAAAGTAAAATACAAGTGTTAGCTAGTTTCGATTGCGCCAGAGTTACTGAATATATGTACTAGTGGAAAATAATAGATATCAATAAAATAATTGAGGTATGTACAAACTGAAAATAGACGTATATTAGCTAGCTAGTCTCAGCTTGTTTTATCCATTTCTTTCGATCTTTCCAAGGACTAGGATTGTGCGCAAACAGAGAAAAAACAAACGGTCATGATCTGAATAAACCATTTAGTTGCATAAATGATTTTTTTTCTCTCTGATAAAATCATTTCACCGTTTAATTAGCTTTTTCCAATGAAAATTATTTCTTTTAAGGATGAAAAACATAATTTTGGTCACTTATGTAGAACGTCAATTCTCTTTACGAATTTCCCAAAATCTTATTCTATATCACTTGTTTCAACTTCCATTTTGTGGTTGTTGACTATTGTACTTAAAAAGTATGAATAACAAATACTATTCTTAAGCATATCCTCTATCTTGTAAGATTATCATCATACGTTTAATTTTTCTGACAACATTAGAGAACGATTTGATTTACCAAAATATAATATTTCTAATGAAAAATAATGTTAAATATATAATATTTTTTGTCGTACCAAACACATTATTTTTAAAAGCCATCCACCAGCACTTGTCGGTGTTAAGTGTTAACCTAATCATAGATAAGGACAAACGTATAGAGGTGGCCAATTTCCCTTCGAGATGTCGATGCCTTGATTTTGACATGGTGTAATGTATGCCATTTTTTCCAATCCACATGCCCCTAGTGCTTTGAAAATTCAATACATGTGAAAGTTATTAACTTTTTTGTTTTTGTGAGTTCAACTGAATACCCTACCCTGCTCTTCTTCTTTTTATTTTTATTTTTATAGACAAGTAGGGGTGACATTTGAATCCAAATCCATCCAACCCACTCAATTCGCCCAGAAATTAATGGGTTAGGCTACAAATATTTTAGCTCATGGATCAATTTAGGGAGAAATTCAAAAATAGCCAGATTTACAAGTGGTCGTTCAAAAATAACCCAGTTTCAAAAGTAATCGAAATCTAACTACTTTTTATGTAAAGATAAATCTGAGCAAAAACACTGTTCAAAACCCGGAAAATACGCCAGTATATTATGCTGGAGTTCCAGCATAAGTATACTTGAACTCCAGCATATTATACATTTATACTGGAGTTCCAGGATAAGTATGCTCGAACTCCAGCATAATATGATGGAGTTCCAGCATAAGTACACTAGAACTCCAGCATAATATACTGGAGTTCCAGCAAAGTATACCGGTCCAGTATAATATGTTGGAAGTTCATACACAAGTGCTCGAATCTCCAGTATATTATGCTGGAACTTTCCGTGTGTTGGATTTCCAGCATAATATGCTGGAAGTTCATACACAGGTGCACCGAACTCCAGTATACTATGCTGGACCGGTCTTTGTTGCAGCAAAATAGTGGCTATTTTATATTGACTTGGTAAACGCTGCTATTTTTGAATGACCAGTCCGAAAACTGGTTAGACCGTGCTATTTTTATGTTAATTTAGGCTGAGCCCAAGTTAACCCATTATTTTTTAAAGCCCATTCTGATCCATTAAGCAGCCCAAATACATCCCATGAAACTCACCCATAACAAAAGGATCTCAACACAACTTATCTAGAAATTTACTTAGTTGCCCCAGTTTAACTTTTTTTTGTTATTTTCTGCACCCCCCCCCCCGTAAAGACTCCCTCAAATTTATTTTTTACTTTTTTTTATTTTTAAATTTCTGTTTTTTTGTTTTTCTGCACCACCCACAATTGGTTAGTAATTTTGAGAAATTAGCCGGTGTGGCCATAAAAAAAATTTCACCTTTTTTCGAATGTTTTTTTTCTTTTCGAAATTAGTGTTTGGTTATGAAAACTTCAAATTTCACTTTGAAGTTGTCATCTATTACAAAAACTAAGTATTTTTACAAAGTATTAGCAAGCGGAGAAGGTGGTCAGAACAAGAGAAGACATGTCACTAAACAACAACATAGGAAAAAACAGATTCTGCTAAGTGATCTATCAGCCTGTACTAGTTGCCTTCTTAACCTTGGACTACTGCTGCCTGCTAAATTATATGAAGTTGGATATGTATATAAAGTAGTTGATGAGTTTCCAAACATCCGCGCATAAACCAATTCCCCTGTTGTGGTGCCACCAGGACTTAGCATAGGTTCGGACATGTAGCTAGAAGTATAAGGTTGATGTGTTGGAGACTGCTGAAGTTGATGGGATCGATATGAATCAGTAGGTGCTATCAATGTGTGACCCCCACATCTCGGACTAGGAGGCCTTTGTGGTATGACTATGCCAAGATTGGGGGCCTTGACATCAGATGGTTTTGTAGCTTGGCCGCGACCATAGAGTGGAATCAACGTTTTCTGTGAGACTTCAGCCTTGCAAACAGGACATTGTGGCTGTTGGTGATCAGTATTTTCGGTCGGTTTGCTCTGAAAATAAATCCATTTGTAGATGCAAGGCCAACAATATAAGTGACCGCAGAATGTAACAACAGGATCATGTACAAGATCCAAGCATATATTACACTCAAAACCTCCAGAGACATTGTCGTCAAGCTTATCATCAACTCTCTTACACTTCTCCAACGAAATATCGTGTTCGTCAAAGTTGGTGTCTGTTATTTGCTCCTGGAAAAGCTGCTCTAAGGCCATAGTATGCTTCTTGATGTAATTCTCTGTTTGTTAATATATGCCTGTTAAACATATGCCAAGGTTAGATTTTCAAGAACTAGAAACAAGAAACTTGTGAACTATATAAGGCAATATTTCTTTTCTCAGACCAAACTGGAAAATGATTCTAAGATTGGCCAAACCAAACTATTAAAGGGGGTTAGGCCAAATATAAGGAGGATCTTATTAATTCTAATCCATCAAAAGAAACTATGTTGTCCACAAACTCTCCAAATATAGGTTGCTGAGAAACATCTACGTGGCAAGGTGTGGTTCCTTTGATGAGGATTTAATTTCATAAATCTATATTAGTCGAAACTAATAGCGTATGCCTTCAGGCACCAGAGGAAATATAAGAAACAGACACTCATAAAGTTTGATTTTTTCACAGAAAATTGATGACACCTTCATCCAAATTCACATTCAATGCCCATAAAATCCATATAGGAATACTCCACGTATAGACAAACCGATCACCCTCAAAAAGAAAGGTAGAAATACCAAAAAAAACCCACTTAAAAAACGAAAAAATTAAAACCCCACTAAAGAAAAAAAAGAGGGAAATTTCGAGACATACCTAAATATGTTAATAATATCAAGATTGTTCCTGAAACTGGATACAAATATCAGAATGTTCAATCCAAATAGTTGGTCTTGTTATGTGGTCTTAAATAAAGTGAAAGATGAAGTTTTATAGCGAGAAAACAAGTAATAATATGTATATTCTGTGGAAACAGAGGTGAAAGTAGAAGGTGGAAAGATAAAGTAGCGTTGAAGAGGAGATGAAGGAAGATGTTTGAGTTGAGGTCTATATATATATACTGCTTTTTTAAGACGCGCCTATAGTTACAGGTTTCTGTATGTATAGCCAATTCAGCGCGTATAAATATAGTAGTAGTACTATATAATATAAAATTATTATAAGGGTATTTAATTTTAATGGTCACACTTCTTCTGGATTGAAAAGGGAAAAATAAATAATTGGAAACTCACGAGCCTTTTCACTCGTCATCCAGTATTTATTCTTTTTTCTTTTTAAACTTCCATCTCCTTGGCTTTAACGATTCCCCATTTATCAACATTAAATTTTTAAATATAAAGTTAATTTTTTTATCTATCTCAATTTATATGACACACTTTTCTTTTTGGCCAATCCGAGAAAGAAAGTCATCTTTTTCTATTTTGAAACAATTTATCTTTAGAATTTCTATTTGAATTAATTTACAACCATACAATTGGTTTAATTTAAACCACAAGTTTCAATTTTTTTTAAAAAAATTTCATGTCGTATCTATGGTTTTCTATATTTATCCTAATTTACAATCATAAATTTTATATTTTTTTTTATTGTCTGTGATATATAAGCATAATACAATTAGTTTTTTATTACAAAAATTAATATTATAATTTTAATAAAGTAAATTAAAAGTTGAATAACCATTCACAAATTTAATTTGTGAATCTTCTATTGATGATGAATTAGATATATATTCTCTCTTTTTTTTTTTTTTTTTTGGTAAGGAGGACCCGCAACCGTTACATCCTCTGCCATAGCTTCTGCGCTTCGGGTGAGCATTCTGTGCGCACTGGGTAAATCCCATGTGCAATTGCCTGCAAACCACATAGGGAATGTAAACCGCACTAGGCAAGCCCTGTGTGACAGGCTCAACTCAGAAGGCATTGAAGGGGGATCGACCAAATCATCCGTATGAATGACTACTCTCCAAACCAACTAGGCACCCCGAAGGGATTAGATATATATTCTGCTACGTTCAGAATAAAAGAAAGAGATGAAATAAGTCAATCAAGTTTTGCCAAAAGTAAGTAGCAGTTTGACAAAACTATGAAGTTCTCTATTATTCATTTCACCACGATTCGGATTGAATTTATGCTTTATCAATTTATTTCGTGAAGCATTAAAAATCGATGAGGTTTATACTTCTTTTCGATTCCCGGTCTTTCTAAGTAAGATTAAAATATGGAAGCTTTCGATTAAACATTCTTTAAACTTATAACCTATTGTAATGGACAAGCTCAATGTCACCTCAACTTGCTTTAGCTAATTAATGTAAGCTATATTTTCCTTCTTTGTTAGATTTTGGTTACTTTGTTAATCATTTAATTATTGAAACAACTAACCAAATATTAGATTAAAATCCGATCGAAACGTGTCCTTACTCTTAATTTTTATTTTTAGAACTTCCCAATCCTTTTTTTTTTTTTTTTTTTTTCGTTAACCTTTACCTTTAACGTTTTTTGTTTTTTTTTTTTTTACCAAAAAGAAGTATAAACCTCATCGATTTTTAATGCCACGCTATGAAATACATTGATAAAGCATAAATTCAATTCGAAAGTAGTAAATGAGCAACATATAATTGAAGATCTTATATGATGATTAGTTAAATAAAAGTTATTTTATGTATCAATTTTAACAATTCTGACAACTAGTTTTGGTATATCAAGAGATATCACAATTGCCAAAATAATATTTACATTACATTTGCAAGTAAAAGAATAATTCAACAAATCTGGAATAAAATAATACCGGAAGGTTCACAAGAAGCTTCTATATCTTCAAGTGATTAATATTTGGTTTGTCACATCTTATTTCAAGTAATTTATAAACAAGTAAACAACTTAACTTAGCCACAATCTAAACCTTAATCAGTAACAATCTATATATATATATATATATATAAAGGAGGGAATCAAAAAGCTGATGTGGCACATCCCAAATACCAGCATTGGTATTTATCTTTTTTCTTGGTTTTTTGCTCTTCTCCCTAATTTTTTCCATTTATTTGTTTTATTTTAAATGCAAAAACCCAAACGTCACTTCTTTACTTCTCTTAGAATAGCCTCTGTGGGACCGTCTCTGCCAAATTAAAACATTGGTAACATTTCAGTTACTCATCATCAAGATCCATAATGACTAACCAAAACTAAAACATATCAGAATTTGAAAAGCCTCACCATTTGATAAATTGGAGACTATAAAATTGGTTTTACAATGTGGTTTCTCTTTAGTTTTCTATTCGAGTTATTCGTTTCAATCAACCAACTTTCGAGATTAGAAACTACATCTTTATCTGCTAATTAGTTGCGTTCTCATATAAGGGCATATGAATTGTTTGTATTGTACGAAGCTTCGAAAAAATGAGATGTCGGCAAAAATTGATGAATAGAGAAATTTCCAATTACGAAACTCTTCGCCAAGGTATTTTGTATGTTTGTGATAGTCTCTTTCTAATCTCTCTGTAATTTTAACTTGTGGGGCTTTCTCTTTTTTTTTTTTTTCATGTATAAAGCTTTACTTAATTTTTTAATTCATTTTTACACTTTCTGTTTACTCAAAGCAAAATGATGTGGATATGTAGTGATCAATATTCATTTCAGATTCTCAGAGAATAGTTCTAATTTTGTGATACAAACTGCTCCTTTCTCTATGATTTAGCGGCTTCAATGGTATCCTCTGTAAATCCCCTATGTGCTGAATTTATAGGTGAGGGTGATAAGATGTTGATAGAAAAATTTATTTGGGGAAAGAATCAACACTCTAGGAAAATTTTGAAAAAAGAAATCTGGGGTTAAAAAGGATTTTGCTTGGTTATTCGGTGGGATTCAATATCCCGTGAAAAGGGCTGCAAATTTTAAGGGGTGCGAGAAATTAAAAGGGAAACAAAGAAAAAGGTAAAAGGTTAAAGGAAAAGAATAAGGAATGGAAGACAGAAATGAAAATGGAAAAAAACAATTGCAGAAGATCCGAATTGCGAATCACTTATGATCGCTTTTTCTTCCTCTTCTTTAATTTTTGTAGTGATACAAAATAAAGAAAGAATGATTAAAAGTCAAGTAAATATTTATAAAAAAAAATGGGAGTTATTATTAAAACTCAATATATTTAAAGATGTCTAATAATTATGTGAAAAGAATAATTTTAAACTTTAGTCTGAGCTTTTTCAGTTTATCTTTTTTTTTTATAAGTATATCATTTATTTATTTTAATTTTCATTTTACAAGTTCACAAGCATATGCATTGATGAGCTCTTTGATATATTCTGGATGTTTAGAATATGTCTCGAGTACAATATTCTAATGTTTACGGGCAATATCAAACATCATCATTTTGGTCAATAAATTTCCGTCTCACTTCTCACTTCTCACTTATTTGGAGAAAAGAGATATATTTCACCAAATTAGGAAGAAAAAAGAGGGATTTTGTTATGTGACTTGAGACTGATTGGATATGCAGTTATAAGCCCAGGAGAAATAAGAATAAGAGAAGTGTAAAAAAAAAGAAGTAAAAGGAAATAAAGAATAAACGAAACAAAAATGTAACATAATAGTCAGTTTGACATGTTTGAAGAAGCAGCAAAGCAGTCTTTTGGGAATACGTTAATACTTGAAGTTCCCTCCTATGTTTACCTAGGGAGAAATTAGGCTAGACATTAAAAATTACTTTTCATAAAAATTGTTTAAATATATCTAATGATCTAAGCTACTGCATTGGTATAGACTTCATGGTATATAATCATTTTATTGATAATAAACACTTTAATGTTTGAGTATAGTGCTCAAAAGAATATAGTTTGAGGAAGGGTGTTCTTTGAGTAATGATCCTGAAAGAAATTAAAAAAAATTAAATATATTTGAGATTATACAATGTTTTAATTCCCGCCATCTTTTGTCAATGTAATATAATACTTGTGAGCCTATTAAACTTTCTCCTTATATATTCAATTTTATTTTAAGCATTTAATTTTTTAAATCATCATTCATATTTTATCCTTTTTCTTAAAGTATTTATAAAGCATTTGTTGAAGTGACGTGGTGGAGTGGATATATGTTATTTATGCTACTGATCACAGAATAAATTGGATGCCCCTCTCTTGTAAGTTGTAACATGTATAGTGCTTGAATTAAGGAAATTGCGAGCTTGGATTGTAATTAAAATAATTTATATTTACAATATAATCAATTCATAGGATTAAATTATGTATGCATATAAATAAATTTTGTATCTCTTTTATCTCAACTAAATTTAGACAAAAAAATTATATCTTTCATCTACTATTGTTTATTTTAACCGCGCGAAGCGCGGATAAATTTAACTAGTTAATATACTAAAGTAATAATTAGTGTAGCAGTGGCAACTTCCTCTCAAATTCGTACTCCCTTCCTCCAATGTCTCTATACTACAAAATCTTTCCTTAAAGAGTTTCGTAATCGTACAATCACTTTATTGATGTTCACATGGTGTTTCTTTATGCTTTAGTTTTTTTTTTGTTAATATAGAAAACTTGAAGAAACACGTACTTATATGCTTATTCCTCGAGGGCCAATATTACTTTTACTCCGTGCGAGAAATTATTTATATTTGGTAGCTGCAAAAAATATATATATATATATATATATATATATATATATATAATATATATATTCGACTATTTTATTAAAAGCGACCATACAATATCATTTTCTAATTTCTTAAACTCACTGTTGATTGATGCAGTTGTTAGAGAGAAGGCGCTAGTCAAACGTACATGTAATATACACAACGACAGTATTTCACACAACTGTACCCTTAGGGTGTGTTTGGTACCAAGTAAAATGTTTTCCATATATTTTCCTAGAAAATTTTTCTCTGAAAAATAAGTGGTTTTATCACTTATTTTAACTTGTTTGGTTGGTGAGTGGAAATTTTTTCCTAAAAATATTTTCTAGTGTTTGATTAGAGAGTATAAAATATCTTTAGGAAAATAATTTTTTTATGCTACTCTCGTCAATCCACCTTCCCCAAAATCCATATGTTTCCTGTACTCCTCCCCCCTCCCGCCTCCACCCTCTCCCCCGTACTTTATTTTCTTCAAGAATTTAATTATTCTTTTTAAAATTCACACAAATTCAAAGGAACTAATATGCTACCTTTTCTACATCATGAAAAAAAGTACTCGTTTTGTTGAAATAAAAGAAACTACTATTTCCACATCATGGAAAATAGTACTACTTGCTTTGTTGAAATGAAAGAAAATAGTTTTACTGCATCATGAAAAGAATATACTCATTTTATTGAAATAAGACAAAATGTACTCTATTCACGACATAAAAATAAAATACTCTTAATAATAGTTCTATTTAGGGTGGATGGTGGGCAAGGTTAGGGTGGGTGGAGGGTAGTTGGGGGTAGGGGTAGGGGTTAAAATACACCAATAATCGTGTAAATTTTTTACCTTGTTATAAATAGAGTTCTATTTATGGTGAATGTCTATATTTAGAGAGATTCTAGGGTTTATTACTTGATGGCTAAGTCACCATCTCCCTATAAATAAAGGGTTCTGATGATAGGCTATAATTGCATATTTTAGTCGCTTATTACACTCGAATTTACTGCACTTTAATTGAGTTTGCGCTTTAATCGCTAGTGTTTTGCACTAATTGTGTGTTTTATGCCTTGTAGGTGTGATTCCGAGCTATATAGATGTTATGGAATGAATTTAAGTGATTTGAAGCTTTGAAGTCTGAGTAAAAGCTCAAGGAATTAAGCCGGGATCGTGTTCGGGGGTCAAATTTGATAATTAAGTACGAACGAAGGCTTGAGGAGGCATATTGCGCACTGTCTAGTAAAATAGACATAACTTTTTGCTCAGAACTCCATTTGGGCTCCACAATATATGGTTGGAAAGCTAACTCAAAGAGCTACAACTTTCATGTTTTACGTTTTTCCAAATTCCAAACGGAACAGGGTGAAAGACCGCGATTTTTCCGCGACCGCGGCAGAACCGCGATAGAAGATGGTCGCGGACAACTGAAGAATCAGAGGGCATGTTTGGCCGCGGTTCGACCGCGGCAAAACCGCGGCAGGAAGCGAAAATTTCAGGGACTAAAGTGCAAAATATGGAATTTTAAGTCCTAAACCCTATATTAAACAAAGGAGGCCGGCCAAGAACAGGAGGGGGACATATTTTGGACACAAATTAGACCTAAGGAGGCGGAGAGACACTACTTTAGGGTTAGACAACACCCTTGGAGGCAAGAACACATTGGGAGCAAGGCGGAGAATTCTTCTACGAGTTTTTTCCTTCCTCTTCCTATTTTTTTCATTGTTGGTTATGACTTTTAGTATTGTAGTTTTACATACTATTATGAATAGCTAATTTGTTATCTGGGGTTTTGATAGAACCTTTTGTAGGATAAATTCTTGTTATGTTTTTATATAATTGAGCCATAGCTTTTCTCTGTTTGTTCAACTACGTTTATATTCTGGTTGATTGAAGAGCTCTCAATTAGCTGTGCCTATTTAGTATGCATAACTCGGGAGAGAGTGCATATTTAGGTAATTGTTGAACAACACCACTCCCAGAGTATATGAGGGATCAATAACCGAGGGTTTAAAGGCAGGATTAGGGATAACGAAGCCTTGGGTGCGATCTGAAGTGAGCTGTATTAAAAGCCAGCTAGCGTAGCTTGGGAGAGTGCGTCTAGTAAATTATCGTAATTACTCGGGAGAGATTTACGGTAATAAGAGTGCTCATGATCGGTAGAGAATACTTAGGCGAAATTATAGAAGACATAGCGGGAAGGATTCCGACAATAGGGGAAATCATAACTCTAGACCTCCTTAATCTTTTCTCTAACCGTCAGTATCGTTAGTTGTTAATTTACTATTTTAATTTGTTAGTTAATTAGTTAAACACAAGAATCTTAATATCTATAAGTTAGGAATTGTTCAAGCTTGTCTTCTTGGTGATAGTGAACAGCTGTAGCTAAACCTTAGTTCTCTGTGGGATTCGACTCCGGACTTGTAAACCGGATTATATTTGCAGCGACCGCTTAGTCCTTTTTATAAGGCATAGTTGGGCGTGATCAAATTTTGGCGCCGTTGCCGGGGAACT
>NW_017671236.1:216141-311022 GCF_001879085.1 Nicotiana attenuata
TTTCAAAATAAGTCTTGAGACATACTTCTATAATGCTCAAGATCCCATTTTCTAGGAAGCTCTAGTAATTATAGTTCCTAGAGATTTTTGGAACGTGTTCTGAAAATTAAGTTTATTAAGAGTTCTCTGATTATTAAGAGCGTGTAAATATTGAATATTGTATACATTAGCAAAGGGTCTGTAGTTTATTTGACTTTATTGTCAACACAGAGAAATTAAAACAAGTAAAAGGTGCCGTGGCGAACAATACCGATCCAATGAGTCCACTAAACGTGTGTTAAGGTTTAATAAACTGCCATAGACATAGCAAGTTGCGAAAAATGAAAGGGAAGGAGAGGGGAAAAAAAATAAGGATTTAATATCCTATTAATGATGGTACGTATATGAACAAAAAAGAAGAAAGAGAATAAGCATGAGAAAATAGGTGAGGGATTCTATTTGTTTTATTTTTGGGGTGAATTATAATAAGAACCCTTATTTATAGGAGATGTGACTACCATCAATAGATAACCTAGAATCTCTATAAATATAGACATTCACCCATAAATAAACTCTATTTATAACATCCCCTTGAATGTCTATCAAACAATAATGTGCTCGTTAAACCTAATAAAAAAAACCTCAGTGGGAGAAAGAACTCTAGAGAGGAAAAAATACACATATCTACATACGCCTTTGGTTGCTATTAAAAACTTGCAAGGAAACCAGTGGGACAAACCTTGTAAGGGAAAAAGAGACAAACGCTAAATTAACTCCGCCTGACTGACGAGCACAACTTCACAGTCCTTAAGCATTGCATTCAATCTTTGTGCACTATCTTCAATAAGATCTTTGGTAATATTTATAAACAAATCAGCCATTTAACTTGAATGAATATATTGCACCTTGAAATCTCATTCTTGATAGATGATGGACTAGTCTTCATATGCTCTGTTGGAATCGTCAGATGCAATATCTTCACATAAGGTGAAAACTTGCCTATCATTTATCACATGCAATAGTTATAGCAAAATCATTAGCACAAATTGCATTGAGGATGTAGTACTCTCATGACTCAGGAATCTATATGCTTTAAGCATTAAAATCCTTTCAGGATGTTTAAGTTATATAAGCCATATATAGACTTTGATGCATATCAAGTTTTCATGTCATGCTAGACTTATAAGATATCGAAAACTATGGCACATACCATTGACTTATACTTTCAAGTGTTTGACTAATATTCAAAACTACATTCTTTTCATATGAAAACGAATTCTATCATATGCTCTTCAAAGACTGATCCTATATATATATATATATATATAATATAATATATATATATATATACTTATAGTATATATATATAGGCTATCATAGAGATTCCGGGGCGACAACATTTTATATAGTTAATATTTTTTCATAAAGACATAACATAGAATTTCTTCATCTCATATTTTCAGGTACCTGAATCTCTCTCTTGAGATTTTATGAAGTGTTATGTCATGCGATCTCTAAGATCACTTGCCTCCTTATTATGAATCAGTCATTCAATCATTTGCTCATCTTCTTTATCACGAAGTTATTTGAAACTTGATTTGTTCTATGTGCTTTAAAGCGTATTATAACTTTGCTCCTTCTAGGACTTATCTTCTAATTAGGAGCCATTTGCATGAGAATATAGTTACTTTCTTTGGTCCAGCATATGCTGTCTGGCACTGCTGTGCAATATATTTGCAGTGAATTATCCTGTCTTATAAACTTCAAAGTTTCATATTATTTTATTCGGGGATCTATGATATATAAAATGATAATTCATTCCATGTAGCTTTTTTCTAAACTGTTGTATCTTGCTCTCCCCTCATGTTAGAAAAAACTAACTTGTTCTCAACTTGAGAACCCACTTTGTCGTTATGGTGTTAATCAAATATACACCGCACATCAATAATAATGGGATTGGAATATGGGTTCCGACCCTGAACACACGTGGGGGAGAATGAATATACTTTCGTATTAACCTATATCAAACTGATATAGAACCTGCATACGCCCAAACTATGCCTTATAAAAGGACTAGCGTCGTTGCAATTAATCCGTTCAAGTCGGGAGTCGACATCCACAGAAACTATAGTTTAGCTACAACTGTTCAACATATCACCAAGAAGACAAGCTTGAACAATTTCCATTATAGATATTAGAGATTCTGGTTAACTATAATACAAATTAATAATATAAATAACAACTACAACGATACTTGACGTTAGAGAAAAAGATTAAGGAGGTTAGAGTTATGATTCCCCTATTGCGAATCCTTTCCGCCTATGTCTTCTATTAATTTTCGCCCAAGTTTCTCTTACCGATCATGAGCATTTATTTACGCGAAAATTCTCTCGCGAAAGTAATGACGACAATTTAACTAGCACCACGCTCCAAGATTCTGCCTAGCTGGCTTTTAATACAGATCACTTCAGATCGCACCCAAGCTCGTTATCCCTAATCCTGCTTTAACCCTCGGTTATTAATCCCTCATATACTCTGGAGTGGTGTTTGTTCACACAAAATTACCTAAATATGCACTCTCTCCCGGTTATGCAACTAAGATAGGCAAGCTATTGAACTTCAATCAACCAGATATATAACGTAGTGAACAAACAAGAGAAAATACTATGGCTCATATATAAAAAACCATAACAAGAATTTATCCTACAAAAAGGTTTATCAAAACCCCAGATAACAAATAGCTAATAGTATGTAAAACTACCAATACTACTAAAAGTCATAACCAACAATGAAAAAAAATAGGAAGAGGAAGGAAAAAAACTTCGTAGAAAGAATTTCCGCTTGCTCCCAATGTGTTCTTGCTCCAAGGTTGTTGTCTAACCTAAAGTAGTGTCTCTCGCCTCCTTTGGCTTAATTTGTTTCCAAAATATGTCCCTATCCTGATCTTGGCGCCTCCTTTGTTTAATTATAAGGTTAGGACTTAAAATTCCATATTTTGCACTTTAGTCGCCTTGAAATTTTCGCTTCCTGCCGCGGTTTTGCCCGTCGGGTGGGAAGCGGCCAAACATGCCCTCTTGATTTCCTTAGCCTTGTCCGGACATGCTTCTACCCGGCGGTCTTGCCGGGATCGCGGAAAATCGCGGTTTTCACCCTGTATCCGTTTGAGCAATTTTGCAATACGTAATACATGAAAGTTGTAGACCTTTGAGAGTTAGCTTTTCCAACATATATTGTGGGCCCAAATGGAGTTCTGGCAAATCAAAGTTATTCTATTTTAACTAGACAGTGCGCCAATATGCCCTCAAGCCTTCGTTCGTACTTATTATCAAATTTGACCCCCGACACGATCCGGCTTAAGTCCTTGAGCTATTACTTCAGACTTTCAAAGTTCAATCACCTTAAATTCATTCCGATAATCATCTATATAGCTTCGAATCACACCTACAAGGCATAAACACACATTAGTGCAAAACACTAGCGATTTAAAGGCAACTCCAATTAAAGGTGCAGTAAAATTCGGTTAATACTAAGCGCTAATAAGTATGCAATTATAGCCTATCATCAACACCCCACACTTAAACCATTGGCTCGTCCCTCGGCAATCAAACCTCCACTTTTTTTATAGACACACCTTTTTTAAACAATCTCCTACAACATCACACCCCAAGAGTATTTAAAAATAGATAAGCACAAAAAAGCCGTAACATCTTACCCAAGATTTGACTCAAAGTAACCAGCAACGTTATTCACAAATCACCCACATTACTCTAATATATGAGGTGACTGACAAATTACCTTTCCTTCGTGAATCAAGTGCCCTCACACAACAAAAGAGAGTAGTTCCACATTACAATAAAATTAAGAAACACTTAGAACTCAAGATAGAAAAATTCACTCCTCTCAGAAATAACATCATTATGCCACAAAAGATGCACCATACAGCTTGCCCGTAAGTGTACTACTCACTAATTCGAGCTCATTCAATGCTGGATCAATTAGGCTTTAATTTGGTTGTAATTGTAGGCTACGGGATGGGTAGGATACTTTTAGATATAAGAGTGACTAACACTCCTAAGACTTTAATACATATACTTTAACGATTCAAACCCCATTATCTTATGTCAACTCAAACTCCACCTTCCATCAATGTATATTACCCTCCATTCTCTTTAAGCACACTTACATCAAGAGCCCACTTTCAAGGAAATTTTTTTTTCAAAGAATCACTATTTTTTTTCCATATTCAAGTGCTCATTACTTTTCAAACAGGTCACCTTTTCTCCTTATTTTATTAGTTCACCCAAAGCCAAACCAACCACCCCACACTTTTAACTTTTCATAGTTCAATAATTCACTGCTCATGAGAGGTTGACAATGTTCAAATAGATGGTTTATCAACAAATGGGTAAGGCTGTTAATGTGGTTGCCAAAAAAACCAGGATTAAGGCTCAAAGGGGTTAACTTACAGATACTAATAATAGGCGGTAAAATATCCATCTGGCTCAACAGAAAACGCCTATATCTTTCCAGAGACTGAACAACACTACTATATTCACTTTGCAAACACACGGGGCAAGTTCTAGGCATCAAATTGCACTGCACAGGATATCACAAACCTTACACACACATGGCACATAACTCATCAGGATTGGGATTCCATCAAGACACCCCTATATCAGAGCAGTTAAGCAAATTAAGATCATACGCAAATTTAAGGTACTTATACAAGAATCAAAAACTGAGCCGAAACGCACAGCCAAAGTACTCACTATTCGTCAAGCATAACAAAAGTTCAAGAGATATTGCTTCAATTTCAAACAAAAACCAGATGGCTTCCATATTCCCAAAAAAAAAAAACTAAACTACACCCGGTTCAAATATCTACATAATACTCGAACCCTTGGAAAAAGAACCGTGGTTTAAGAAAAACCAAGCGGGTAATGCTACCTACCTAACAAAAACAAAAAAATCTTTTTGGTTATTTTTCTAATACTTCCCCCTCAAGTCTAGAAGTCCTCCCAAGTAAATCCAAACTAAAACACACAAAAAACCACAACAAAACAGAAGAAATAATTTAGTTTTTTTTCGTTTGGAATAGAGCCATTTTGTGTTTTGTTTTTGGAAATTGAAAGCCAATATCTCTGACTTTGTTATGCCTGAGAATAGTGGTACTTTTGGCTTGTGACGCTAGGCTCGTTTTTTGATTCTTGTATTAAGTTACCTTAAATTGTATGATCTTAAATTTGCTTAACTGCTCTGACATTGGTGTCTTGATGAATCCAATCCTGAGTGAGTTATGTTTTGCCATGTGTGTGTAAAGGTTTTGTGATATTCTTGATGCAGTGCATTTGATTGCCTAGAACTTGCCCCGTGTGTTTTGCAAAAGTGAAAGTAGTAGGTTGTTCAGTCTTGGAAGGATATAGGCGTTTTCTTGTTGAAGCCAGATATGGTATTATTTTACCCGCCTAATTATTATGTTATCGTAGTTAACCCCTTTGAGCTGTAATCCTTGTTTTTTTCGGCAAAACCACATTACAAGCCTTACCCATTTGTTCGAATTAACCATCTATATTGAACCATTGTAAACCTCTCATGAGCACGTGACATTATTATGAACTATGTAAAAGTTAAAGTGTGGGTGATGTTGCGTTTGGCTTTTTGGTGGAATACTAATAAAATAAGGAGGAAGGTGCAACTGTTTTCGAAAAAGTAAGAAGCTACTTGAATTGGAAAAAAAATTAGTTGGATTCTTTGTTGAAAAAAAAAATTCCATTGATAAGTTAGGTGGGCTCTTGATGTAGTGTGCTTAAAGAAGAATGGGGGTAATATACATTGATGTGAAGGTGAGTTTTGGTCTTGACATTAAGTATGCGGTTTGAATTTAAAGTATATGTATTAAAAGTGCTTAGGGGTGTGGTCACTCTTATATCTAAATGTATCTACCCATCCCGTAGCCTACATTACAACCAAATAAAGTCCTAATTGATCCAAAGATTGAATTGAGCTCGATTAGTGGAGTATACACTACGGGGCAAGCTTATGTGCATCTTTTGTTTTTGTTTTTATGGCATAATGAATGTTATTTCTGAGAGATGAGTGAAATTCTATTCATATCTTGAAGTTCCTTAAGTGTCTTAATTTTATTGGTGTGGAAACTTTACTGCTACCTATTTGTTGTGTCGAGGGCACGTTGATTTACGAAAGGAAAGGTAATGTCAGTCACCTCTATATTAGCAGTAAAGTGGCGTGATTTCGTGGAATAACGTCGATGGTACTTGTGCAGTTCAAATCTTGAGGTGAAGATGTTACGGCTTTTGTCGCTAATCTATTTTAAATCTCTTGGCTGTGAATGAGTTAGGAGAATTGATTTAAAAAAGGTACGTGTCATATAAAAAAAAGTAGGAGTTTTGATTGCTCGAGACGAAGCAATGGTTTAAGTTGTGGGTGTTGATGATAGGGCTATAATTGCATATTTTAGTCGCCTATATCTACACTCGGAATTTACTGCACTTTTTAATTGAGTTTGCGCTTTTAAGTTCGCTTAGTTGTTTTGCACTAATTGTGTGTTTCTATTGCCTTGTAGGTGTGATTTCCGAAGCTATATAGATGTCTATGGATGAATTTAAGTGTTTGAAAGCTTTGAAGTCTGAGTAAAAGCTCAAGGACTTAACCAGGATGTGTCGCGGGGTCAAATTTGATAATTAAGTCACGAAACGAAGCTGAGGAGGCATATTTGCGCACTGCTAGTAAAATAACATAACTTTTGCTCAGAAACTCCATTTGGGCTCCACAATATATGGTTGGAAAAGCTAACTCAAAGGTCTACAACTTTTCATTATTTCGCGTATTTCCAAATTCCAAAGGAACGGGTGAAAAACCGCGATCTTTTCCGCGAACCGCGGCCAGAACCGCCGGTTAGAGATGGGTGCGGGACAACTGAAGAATCAGAGGGCATGTTGTGGCCGCGTTCCACCGGCCGACCGCGGCAAACCGCGGCAGGAAGCGAAAATTGTCAGGGACTAAGTTGCAAAATATGTTGGAATTTTAAGCTCCTTAAACCTTATATTAAACAAAGGAGCCGCCAAGAACAGGAGGGGGACATATTTTGGACACCAAATTAGACTAAGGAGGCGGAGAGAGACACTACTTTAGGTCTAGCAACACCCTTTGGAGGCCAAGAACACCATTGGGAGCAAGGCGGAGAATTCTTCTACGAGTTTTCCTTCCTCTTCCTAGTTTTCATTGTTGGTTAATGACTTTTAGTTATTGTAGTTTCATACTATTAGCTAATTGTTATTTGGTTTTGAGTAGAACCTTTTGTAGGATAAATTCTTTGTTATGTTTTTAATATAATTGAGCCATAGCTTTTCTCTGTTTGCTTCAACTACGTTTATATTCTGGTTGATGAAGAGCTCTCAATTAGCTTGCCTATCTTAGTATGCATAACTCGGGAGAGAGTGCATATTTAGTAATTGTTGAACAACACCATCCCAGAGTATATGAGGGATCAATAACCGAGGGTTAAAGGCAGGATTTAGGATCAACGAAGCACTTGGCGTTTGCGATCTGATAGTGAGCTGTATTTTAAAAGCCGCTAGCGTATCTTGGGAGAGTGCGTTTTAGTAAACTGTCCGTAATTACTCGGGAGATATTTACAGGTAATAAGATGCTCATGCATCGGTAAGAGAAACTTAGCGAAATTATAGAAGACATAGCGGAAAGGATTCCGACAAAAGGGGAATTCATAACTCTAGACCCCCCCCTCCTTAATCTTTTTCTAAAACCGTCAGTATCGTTAGGTTGTTAATTTACTATTTTAATTTGTTTTAGTTAATTAGTTAAACACAAGAATCTTTAAATACTATAAGTTAGGAAAATTTGGTGTCAAGCTTGTTCTTCTTGTGATAGTTGAACAGTTGTAGGCATAAACCTTAGTTCTTGTGGATTCGACTCCGGACTATGTAAACCGGATTATATTTGCAGCCGACCGCTATAGTCCTTATTTATTAAGGCATAGTTGGGCGTGACAGGTTCTATATCAGTTTGATATAGGTATATATAACGGAAAGTATATTACATTCTCCCCCACAAGTGGTTTCAGAAGGTCAGGAACCAAATTAATTCCATCCCATTATTATTGATGTGCGGCGTGTATATTTTGATTAAACACCATAACGCACAAAGATGGGTTTCTCAAAGGTTTGAGAAACAAGTTTTATTTTATTCTAACATGAGGGGAGACAAGAATACAACAGTTGAGAAAAAGTTACATGGAATGAATTATTCATTTGATACCATCTAGATCCCGAATAAAAATCAAATGAATTGAAGTTCATAAAAGGGATAATTCACTTGCAATATATTTGCAAAGCGTGCCAGACGCATTTTGCTGACCCAAAGAAAGTAAGTAACATATATTCTCATTTGCAAATGCTCCTATTGTATAGAATAAGTCTAGAGGACAAAGTTCTATAATACGCTATTTAAAGACATAGACAAATCAGTTTAAATAAAACTTCCTTGATAAAGAAGATGAGCAAAATGCATTGAAATCGATCATAATAAAGGAGGCAAGTGATCTAGAAGATCGCGATGAACATAACACCTTCATAAAATTCTCAAGAGAGATTCAGGTACCTGAAAATATGAATGAAAATCTCTACTGTTATGTCTGTATGAAAAAAATATTGAAAACATGATATAAAATGTTTGTCACGACATCTATTTTGATTTAGCGGCTATATATATATATATATATATATATATATATATATATATATATATATATATATATATATATATGAGGATCTTAAGTCTGAAGAAGCAATTCGAATAGAATTGGTTTCATATGAAAGACATGTAGTTTTGAATATGTAGTTCAAACACTTGAAAGTATAAGTCAATGGTATGTGCAATCAGTTTTCGATATCTTATATGTCTAGCATGACATGAAAACTTGATATGCATCTAAAGTCTATTATATGGCTTATATAACTTAACAATCCCTGAAGGATTTAAATTGCTTAAAGCATATAGAATTCATGGTCATGAAGTACTACATCCTCAATGCAATTTGTGCATAAATGTATCTTGCTATAACTATATGCATGATAATATGATAGCAAGAGTTTTCACCTCTATGTGAAGATATTGCACTGACGATTCCAACAAGATCATATGAAGACAATCCATCTCTATCAAGAATGATGATTTCAAGGTGCAATATATTCATTCAAGTTAATATGGCTGATTTGTTTATCAAATATCTACCAAAGATCTTTTGAAGATAGTGCACAAGATTGGAATGCAAATGCTTAAGGATGTGAATTGATGCTCTCATCAGGGGAGTTAATACGCGTTGTACTCTTTTTCCCTTACAAGGTTTTGTCCCACTGGGTTTTCCTTGCAAGGTTTTTAATGAGGCAACCAAAAGGCGTATTGTAGATATGTGTACTCTTTTTCCTTCTCTAGAGTTTTTCTCCCACTGAGTTTTATTTTAGTTAAGGTTTTAACGAGGCACATTATCTGTTGAATAGACATTCAAGGGGGAGTGTTATAAATAGAGTTCTATTTATGGTGAATGTCTATATTTATAGAGATTCTAGGGTTTATTACTTGATGGCTAAGTCACCATCTCCCTATAAATAGAGGGTTCTATTCCATTATAATTCACCCCAAAATATCAATAAGAATTCCCTCCCTACTTTTCTCTGCAATATTCTTCTTTCTTCTTTTATTGTTCATAACGTACCTATCATTATAGGTAACTTAAATCCTTTTTTTCCCCTCTCCTTCCCTTTCATTTTCGCACTTGCTAGTCTATTGGCAGTTTATTAAACCTTAACACACGTTTAGTGACTCATGTGATACGGTATTTAATCCGCCACGCGGCACCTTTTACTTGTTTAATTTCTCTGTGTTGACAATAAGTCAATAACTACGACCCTTGCTAATAATACAATATTCAATATTTACACGCTCTTACACTAAATCAGAACTCTTAAATTAAACTTCAATTTCAAAACAGCGTCCCAAAAAATCTCTAGAACTAATTACTAGAGGCTTCCTATAAAATGGGATCTTGAGCATCTATAGAACTAATTGTCAAACTTTAATTCGAAGTTTATAATATGTGGCTAGAAAAAGAAAGCCCGTTAATTTTTCAAGATTTTGAGTGAAAAAAATGTTAGCTTTTCTCAAAAAGAAAAAAAAAGATAAAATGTATCTTATCTGCTTGCCTAGGAGGTTATGTAGAAAGTATAGTGTAATCATCCTTAGAGGCGAACTAGAACATTACTAAAATTCAACTAAATTTATTACTTTCGACTCGAATTATATCGTGTCTTTTTTATAAATCAAAACCCTTTTAAAATATTTTTCTCTATAGCTATCTTTTATTTTTTTATAGCAAAATAGGTATTTATAATATACACTACCATTAAGGCATTAAATAAGCTATTTAACATTTTTCTCTCTCATTCTTTCAGTTATTCTCTCCCAAAATCACAGCAAAATATTTCTTCTTTCTCTCTCCACGATCTCTCTCTCCCACAGCAAGATTGTATTCGCGATTTTCGAAGCACGATTCTCTCTCTTACTTTCAACATTTTTGCTCCAAAAATTCGTGGTAAGTGTTAACGTTTTTGGAGTTTTGGCCGGTTCAAGCTTCTTCTTTTTCTCTTCACTTTTATTTTTCTTAAAATCTTCACCATTGTTAGATTTTCAACAGAAAACTTTAAATTTCCTCTTCAATGGCTAGTTCAACAACTTTGAAACAAGAGGACCACTGCGGCTTTCTTCTATGCCGGATATTGCAATGGATTCCTCTACACGGATACTGCAATATTTTCTATGCCAGAGAAGATTCGAAGGACGGAGTTTTTGTTCTTCTCCGTTTTTTGTTTTAATACAATGTATACAATATTTTTTGCTTGGCCGGAAAACGCCATCTCCGACGAACTTTCTTCTCTTCTTTGCTATTTAGTCACATAGAATGATACAAACATATTGTATTCTATACAAATTCACTCAAATACAGTGTATTTTTGCATAAGTACATTTTTTTACTTGTATTTATGTATTTCGAAGGTCTGTATTTTTTCAATACAACTGAATACATCTGAAATTCATACATGAATACATGATATAAACATTGAAATACACTGAATACATTAAAATAGAACAGAATATAAACAGTGAGTACATTTAATTTTAAAATACAGCGAAATACACTGAATACAAATAGAACTACAGTGAATACAACCAATGAAATATATTGAATACAACAATAATAAAATGTATTAGGAATAATTAAAATATTGTTAATACAAATACATTTGAATACACTGAATATAAAATAGCGAATACAGTAAATACAAACATTGAATCTAATGAATGCAACAGTAAAAAAATAATTAAAACACACTAAATACAACAGTTATATACAACTGAAGAATCATTCTAATTAAATTGGTTGATAATGAGGCATATTAAGATTGATTTTGTTGAGTTATATTAGGAGTGTATCACACTAATTGATATTATTTTCGTTATTAGACAGCTGAACATACCTATTTTTAAGGTGATTGTCGTTAGTCGTTACTATAATCATGAATATAAGGCGCGAATACATGTGAATACATGCGCGTACAATTGGACTGCCTAATTTTAGGTGCTTTTTGCTGCTGCATTCATGAATTCAGCAGCGCAAATACATGTGAATACATGCGTATTCAGCTGGACTGCCCTGATTTTAGACGCTTTTTGCTACTATATTCATGAATACAACAATGCGAATACATGTGAATACATGCATGTACAGCTGGACTGCCCCGATTTTAGGCGCTTTTTGCTGCTGTATTCATGAATACAACAGCGCCAATACATACACTACTGTAACAACTAGCTATAGAAAGTAATTATATATATGGTAGCTATAGCAAATTAATAACCACCAAACAATAGTGGTTTCTGAAAATTCATCTTCTATTGCTCTTCCAATTAATGGACCTTTTAGATCACTACCTAAAGATCGAAAACTTATGAATAATCTGAAAATCTTATGAGAAAGCTTTAGATTACTATCTAAAGAATTTGTAAATTATTACAAGCGTTAAAATTACAATCTAATATTTTATAAGCAAACTAAAAATTATATGCGCAAACATTACATCCGAATCTAATTTTATCAGGGGAAACAATTTTTCAAGAGCTATAGTTGCAGGACTTTTTAAAATAGTGACAAAATATAAACAATGGCCTAAGAAACAGATCAGCCAATATTATCTACATGTTGACGATTTATCTACACGTGTGAACTCACAATATAAAATAAAGTCAAAATGTCTGCTATTTGACTCCAATAATGATATGCAGCCGTACGTCAAATGCAATGAAACGAGAACAATTAGAAGCATTTCTTGCTTTTGTTTCATTTCTCGTAATTACATAAGAGATTAGGACGAAGCTTTTGACTAGAAGGCCTACTTAATTAAAATTTCCCTATACGTGATAAAGTTAATACAACAACAACCACCCAGTATAATCCCATTAGTGGAGTAATGTGTACCCAGATCTTACCATCTAAGCAACCCACCTCAAAGA
The DNA here is from genome assembly GCF_001879085.1 of Nicotiana attenuata. Taxonomy (NCBI): domain Eukaryota; kingdom Viridiplantae; phylum Streptophyta; class Magnoliopsida; order Solanales; family Solanaceae; genus Nicotiana; species Nicotiana attenuata. Next base: position 228,724 of record NW_017671236.1, read on the forward strand.
ACTCCTCACCTTGCTCTTGGGGTGACTCGAACTCACAACCTCTTGGTTGAAAGTGGAGGGTGCTTACCATCTAAGCAACCCACCTTGTCACTAAGTTAATACAATAATATGGAAAAAAAAAAAGTTTCAAAAAACGCATGACTTCGAATGATCTCATCAATGAGGAAGTAAATATTTTTCACATAACATAAATTATAAAATTTCAAAGAAAAATTGATGAAGAAAAAGAAAGATTACGCCGTGGTCGGGGGCGGCGATGGATAGATATATGGGAGTAAAACTTATATGTATAAAATTTTACATCAAATTAATGAAGAGATTTTTTCTTTCCTATACCATATATGAAACCTTATTACCAAAAATGTGCATAGTTTCTAATTTACCCGCCCTGTCCACATTTTTTCTACAGTTATTATACCAATCATTAAATACTAATTAATAGTAGCTGAATCTTCCTAATTTGTCGAGCTAAATTGAGGAACAGAATATTCTAAAAAGATTTGGCGTAAATCAGATCAAATCATATTCTTCCAGATATTCCTATTTAGGCGCGCTACAATTATGGAAGTAAATATTCTTCCAGATATTTTCCACCATTGATAGCCATTAAAAAGCTTGAAAGCTTTGAATTACTAAAGTTTGGGTTTTCAAAAAATCATTATTTGTTTAGATTGGATGTTGTTGAAAATAATCGGGAATATAATTTGGAATTTATATCTCAATTTTGAGGGGTTTTTGGTGAAGATTAGACTTGGTTTTGACTGAAATTCAGATTGAAACTCGAAGAAGAAAGAAGAAGAAGAAGACATATTGCATAAATTGTAGATAAATTGTAGATTATTTGTATTCTGATTGTAGATGCTTTATTTTCTGTTTTCACAAATAAAAAACGGCTAAAACTTCTACAAATCTTCTGAAAAAACGTAATTATGTCAAAAATCACAATTATGCTACAATTGGATGGGAATTGGGATATAAAAATTCAATGTACCCAGTTTCTAGATATTTTGTAGATAAATTGTAGATTATTTGTATTCTAATTGTAGGTGCTTTGTTTTCTGTTTTCACAAATCAAAAACGACTAAAACTTCTACAAATCTTCTGCAAAAAACGCAATTATGTCGAAATGCCAATTATGCTACAATTGAAATGGGAATTGGGATATTAAAATTCAATGTATCCAGTTTGTAGATATTTTGTAGATAAATTGTAGATTATTTGTATTCTGATTGTAGATGCATTAATTTCTGTTTTCACAAATCCAAAACGACTAAAACTTCTACAAAATCTTCTGCAAAAAACAGTCTACAATTTATCTACAATTTCTGCAATATGTCAATATGTCTTCTTCTTCTTCTTCGAGTTTCAATCTGAATTTCAGTCAAAACCAAGTCTAATCTTCACCAAAATCCCTCAAAATTGAGATATAAACTCCAAAACATATTCCCAATTATTTTCAACAACACCCAATCAAAATAAATAATGATTTTTGAAAACCCAAATTTGAATTCAAAGCTTCAAAGCTTTTTAATGGCTGTCAATGGTGGAATTGCTGCTCTCTTGTCTCTTTGAAGGTTTGTTCTTCTTCATTGAGAAAATTTGAAGCTGAAGGTAAATGTGTGTATGAACTTTGAAGATTTGACTTCAATTTTGATGAACTTTGTTGTTCTTCATTGATGAACTTCAACTGGAGTAAAATGGGGAACTAACTTTGTTGAAGGGTTTCTTCGATTTTCTGTGAATTTAGAGGGAGAATTTGGTTTCAGAAGATGGAAAATGGTAAAAAGAACGTGGGTATGGGTAAAACGTGGGTGGGACTGAGGGGTTAGGAGAGAGAAACGTGCAGATTCTTTTAATTAAGGAGTAAAAAATGTATAATTAATTATACCCTTAATTAATTATGGTATAGAATTGATAATTTGGTATACTAAGTGTAATTAAGTCAAACCTTAAACATTGAGGGTAATAAGGTTTCCTATGTGGCATAGGAATGTAAAAATCTCATTAATGAATGTAAAATATCTCTTGTACACGTAAGGCTGTATTGTGGTCTGGGCCCAGCATGGGACCGGCCCAGGCCCGCGAGCCCACATGGGCTTTGGGCTAAACGGGTTGGCCCGTATGGTCCGAACCCAAGCGGTCCTAGGAGCCCACTGTGGGCCGGTCCAGCATGGAGAGACCGCGAGCCCGGGACCAGCTGGCGGGCCTGGGCCGGTTCAACCGGGCCTAACGGGCCTTACGGCTATTTTTCAAAGTTTTTTTTTAAATTGGCCAACAGTTGGAAGTTTAAAAACTAGCCGTTGGCCTGCCAATTTAGCCGTTTGGCTTTTTAAAAAATAGCCATTTGCCCCCCAAACTTTATTTTAACCCCAAACTTTTTATAATTACACTTTTTCCCTATTCTCAACTATAAATACCCCCTCATTCTTTCATTTTTACTGACAAAATCATCAATCTCTCTCTAATTTTCTTCTATAATTGCTTACTTTATTATTGCAATTTGTGAAAATTGTGAAGTTGGTGAATTGAAGTATTCAAGTCTTCAATGATATACAATTTTCAAGAAGTTGTTCGTCAATTCGGTAAACTCGTTCTAACTCTTAAGTTTTAATATTATAGTTTTGTTTGTTTTAGTTTGTATAATTATAATTAATATGACCTTTTCTTTGAAAAAAATGTTTGGTGGTAAGGGAAAATCTAAAATTGGTGAATCTAGTGGCCAAGCTACTACTCCTCCCCCGGCTCCCCGACCCAGACCTGTTACCCGTCCTCCTCCACCTGTTATTCTTGATAGTGATAACCCTTGTTTTCAATTTACCGATAGTCAATTTTACCATAATATTGCACCAGGTCAACAATTAAATGATTAATGTATGAATGCTCTTTATGGTAATCCAACTATTGATGAAAATGATGAGGAGAATGATGATTTAGATGAAACGCAACCGGATTTAGATGATACACCTACTAGTCCTGTTGTTAACCCAACTGATAATAATCCAAATGATGCCCTGCCTGACCCTCATGTAGTAACCCCTACTTTTAATAGACAACCTTCTAGACGGTGCGAAACATCTCTTGTTGGACTTTTTTATTCAACTAAGAGATCAAAATAAGGCTAAGTGTAAAACTTGTGGGACTTTGATGGCTCATAAATTTACTGGAGACCGTAGCGGTACGGGTAGTTTGACTAGACACATAAAGACACACCCTAAAGATAAAGCTAGATTTCTTCAAATGAAAGCTGCGCAAGAGGGGACAAGTGTAGGTACTCAGGTTAACCCTAGTACCGGGTCAAATCTAGTTCAACCGAGAATTAACACTGTTACCGGTGGCATTTTATATTACGATCCAAATAAAGATCGTGAAGAATTGGCAAAAATGGTTACTGTTATGTGTTTACCCTATAGTTTTCCTTCTAACCCTCACTTTGTGCATTATATTAGAATAGTTTTTAATCCTACTTATAAAGGATGGCCTCGCACAACCGTAAAGAGCGATATTTACAAATATAAACATGAATATGAACAATATTTGCGCTATTTATTTACTCATATAAATTGTCGCGTTGCTATTACTACTGATATTGGTAGAAGTGGTAATGACTGTGATTATCTTACTGTTACCACTCATTGGATTGATGAGGAACGGATAATGCAAAAGCGCATTATTGCTTATAGAATAATTAATTCACGTCACACAGGTAAGTTTATTGCTAACACAGTTGCAGATATTTGTAGATATTTTTGTATTGGAGATAAAATAATCTCAGTTTCAATGGATAATGCTTCTAGTAACACTAATGCTATTGGCTTGCTTACAACTACACTAAATCCTGCATTTAGTAATATTTTTCATGTTAGATGTATTTGTCATATTTACCATTTAATCGTCGGTGATGGAATGAAAATTTTAAATGTTGAAATTGAAAAGGTTAAAATGGCTCTTAATTGGCTTTTTTATTCAAACCGTATAAGTAGACTTAGAGAATATTTTAAAAAATGTGATGAATTTGGCCTTAGAGAAAGAAAGGTTCCTAAACCTTGTCCGACTAGATGGAATTACATGTATGAAAGTTTAGTTGTTGCATATGAATATAGAAACCCAATAAACGCAACGTTTAATGCTCGTGTTGGTGGTGCTGATGATGATGATGAGCACCTTACAAATCAGGATTGGACTAATGTTAAAATTCTTGTAGAATTTTTAGAACAATTTCATGTTGCAACAAATGAATTATCTGGGCAATATTATCCTACTATTTCTAACTGTTTAGTTTATATTGCAGAACTTGCAAATTTGTTTACTCAACTTTTAGAGGGTGGGGTAATTTAACCTGCTATTGATTCTATGAAAGATAAGTTTAAAAATTATTTTTTCCCAATCCCCCGTATTTATGGTGTTGCTGCCATGTTAAATCCTACCATGAAATTAGGAGGTCCTCACTTTTGGTATACAAATATTTATAAGGCTTTATCACTTTCAGATGAGGAATTTGCTACACTTGCAGATGCAAAAGCCTCAATTAAAATAAATGCTCAAACAATTTATAATGCTTATCAACTTGCCTTAGATCATGCTAGACCAAATGTTCCAACTCCTACTTCGTCTAGTTCGCAATCATCTAAAAGAACTGCGGGCCTAAAAGCACTTAGTTCTTGGACGGGGTTCAGGGTTTCTCAAGGTGATAATATTGGTGATAGTTCACAACTAAATGAGCTTCAAGTTTATTTGTCGCAGGGACTTGAATCAGAGAATCCCGATGGCTCCTTTGATGATTTGGTATGGTGGAAGGACAAAGAAAAATACTATCCGGTTCTTTCAAGGATGGCTCGAGATATTTTTAGTATTCAAGCTTCACAGTGGCATCGGAGAGCGCTTTCAGTCAAGCAAGACTTCAAATCGGTGATCATAGAGCGTCTATGAGGGAGAGCTTGAAAAACATCAGTACTCTTCGGAGATTGGATTCGTTCGGAAAGAAAAAATTTTGGACTTGCTGAATCACAATCGGAGATAGACGAAGCTTATGAAGAAATGCTAGCGGAACTTGCGGAGGATGCTGCTTCGCCCGGAAGTGGTGATGAACAAGCTTCTTTTCCGTCACCACCAACGGAAATTCCTCCGAACCTTGAAGGATTTATGAAATTTGTTAGAGATAATATGTAGACTAATATGTAACTTGTATTTTGGCACATCTTCATTAGTTTTTTTCCCTTTTAATGGTGGTATTAGCACCTTGTTGTGCTCATTCCATTGGGGGGAGGAAGACTAAGAAAGATATTGCCATTTTTTGTTAATGTCGTAATAATAAAAATTATAATGCATTTCCTTGAATATTTCTTTACAATTTTTTTGTGTTTAAATTTGAATTATAAGATTTAAGTCACAATTATATAATATAATTTACAAGAAATTGTCTTAGATAAAAAAATTTCAAAAAGAAAATAGCCCGCAACACTTAGGCCCGTTTAGGACCGTGGGCCCGACCCACTTAGCCCGGGCCCATGTGGGCTTAGGCCTACAGTGGGCCGATTCTACCCTCCAGGACCATTAAGCCCGGGACCGTTTGGCCCGGGACCGCTTGGGCCCGGCCCGCCAGAGCCCTGGCCCGTTTACCCCATTTAGGCCCGGGCCCGAACCACATAACAGCCTTATGTACACGTTGCACGCATTTATCACTTCATTATGATAAAAGATATGTATTATCATTTGCTTTGAATTATAAGTGCTAAGTGATTACTTAATTTAGTATAAACATTCTATGCCAGAAGTATTGAAGTGTGATACACAAGATACAGAATCCATTCCTTGTTAGAAATTTATTCCCAAAAATATGAAATTTAGAAGTTGAAAGGTGATTGATCACGCCCAACTATGCTTTATAAAAAGGACTAAGCGGACGTTGCAAATATAATCTGAGTATTTAGCCCAGAGTCGAACCCACAAGGAATTAACCTATCAAATGCTCTCGTTAGACTTACGAAATTCTACGTAATCAACTTCCCAAACGTTTTGAATACAATTGAGGTGTTTCTACTAACTAAGACTGACTGTAATCAAGCAAATAAAGACTAACTATGATTAAGTTGTAAACAATTAAGAGAAGTATCCAAGGTTATGATTTTCCCTATTGATGGAATTCCTTCCGATTATGTTTTACATAGATTCGCCTAATTGTCTCTATCAATCATGAGCACTCTTATTACCGTAAATCTCTCCCAAGTAATCACGATAATTTACTAGACGCACTCTACCGAGTTACGCTAGCTGGCTTTGTTTATTACAGCTCACTTTAGATTGCACCCAAGGCTTCGTTATCCCTAATCCCATCTTTAAACCCTCGGTTATTGATCCCTCATATACTTTGGGAGTGGTGTTGTTCAACAATTACCTAAATATGCACTCTCTCCCGAGTTATGCACACTAAATAGGCACAGCTAATTGAGGATCCTATCAATTAACTACAACAAGAACGCATTTGAACAAATAGAGAATAAACTGGGCAAACTATATTAACATAACAAGAAGTTCATCCTTCAATAGGTTCCATCAAAACCCTAGATTAAGGAATTAGCTACTCATAACCAAACAAGATAAAACTACTAAATTGTTCATTATGTGCAATTGAAATAATAAAGAGAAGATAGAAAAACTCTAATGGTTGGTTTCTCTTCTCACACTTGTTCTTGCCTCCACAATAGTCTAAAAACAAGCTTCTCTTTTCTTGGGCGAGCTTCTTGAGTTTATAAGGGTTTGGAATAAGTTTTTGCCGATTTACACTTTGGTCCCAAAAGTTCTGGGCAGCTGCACAGTTCACCGCGGCCGCGGCAAAACGCGGTGCGACCGCGATGAGAGCCTATCATTCTGCCTCGCTCATTAGCTTACCGCGGTCCAGCCGCGGTTGACCGCGGTCCAGCCGCGGTTGACCGCGGTCGCGGTGGCTCAAGCCCAGTCCTCTTTTTTTGCTTCTTTCCGCTCGGGTGCTTCTTGATTGGCCTTTTTTCCACATTATTGACTCCAAAACACTCTATCGTTCTTCCTAACTTGGATTAATCCCTACGAAGCAAAAGAACACCAATTAGAGCATTTTGTTATCATTTAGCCTTTCAAACAACAATAAAGCATGGTACATTTTGTGCAACTGGAGTGTGAGCTCAGACTCAGGAAAGGGACATTGATGTCGCATCAATTGTACCCTGTGCAGTAGTGTTGGAGGATGCCGGGGAGAGCCTTCTATAGGTGGGTTAGCCAAGTGAGCAGATTAGCAGTCGCGTGGTTGGCAAGTCTTCTGCGAAGAATCTTATCGGGTATGTAGCGAAAGGATCGATCGTGCGAATGTGGTGGATGACTTAGAGTATAAGAAGGGATTTTTACAGAGAGATCTCGAGAATTTTGGTGGTTGATTGTGCAAGGTTATGTCAATAAGATATAAAAAGGACGAGTGAGTTCCAGATTGGTGAAATTATAGCTTCAAGCTAAGTGGGAGAGTCCCACCGCTTGTGATGGGGTTACAGAGTTGAGTGCTTGCAAGGTTTCTGGTTATTAGTATGTTGATGGGTTATTCTAGCTACGGGAAAGAACATAAGAGAGGAATTGAGCAAAGGGATGGTTGGAATGCATGTTATGGTTGGCCTTATTGGCTCATGTTCAGACTTAGGGAAGGATTCAGGATTTATGCCTTTTATAAATGCAGGTTTCAAAGGAAGTGATTCCGCCGGGTGCCTCGTCGGGAGGGTGTTCATGTGTTGTAAGATTTATGGAGCTAATTATACTCGGGACCAAGTCAGAGCGGGTGGCTCTCAGTAACGGTCCTAATCGGTTCAAAAAGAGGTAGAGTATGGTGCTTAATGATTTCGAGCCTATAGGTGCAATTGAGAATCAAGCTTTTGCAGCAGCTTACGAATGGAGACTCGGGATGATATGTGTTATTCTAACTTGAGATGTAGCAATTGAGAGATATGAAATGGTTCGTGGGATTTGAGACAGCATGGTCTCATGATTCGAGTTCGCTCAAGATGAGTGCAGAGGGAGTATGTTATGTGTTGGAAGAAATCAGTAATATCTTTAAGGCAATCCAGGATAAATTGGAAGTAGGTAGTTGGTTGGCCATTGTTGAATTTGGCATATTGGTGTTGGCAGTCAGTTTCTGCAGCGTGATCGAGTTATGTAAGTGATTTGTGACGGTACGTATCAGGCTTGTCAGCCTCCGCAATTGATGTTATTCAGAGGCCTTCTATTGTTATGGCCTGTTGTGTGGAAGCAGATTTCGGAAGGGGCTATGGTGGCTTAGACCACTACTTAGAGATTTGCATATTCTACGGTTATGAAAAAGAAAATTCGCCTGTGTGCTGCTATGGTACCCCAGAAGTGAGTTAAGTAGAAGGTTCTTATATGATGAAGTGTTAAAATGTTAATGTTAAAATCGTGTTCTATCGTATGTTGGCACATTGGGTGCAGTGAGTAGCATGGACATTCGAAGTGAGGATCAAGGTTGCAGCTTGGGGCTGGTAAGGATGTCACGAGCTCGGATGAGCAGGAAAGGAGCTTCGGTGTTTAAAGTAAGTCGGCATTGTCTTCAGCGTCACCTGAGATTGGTGTTTTGCAAAGAAGGCTTGTATCATGGGTAATGATTCTTGATCGCTTTTCAGCGTTAGTGCGGTCGGTGGGCCGGGGGTAAGACCCAGTAAATTGCTATGGTAGATTGTGGGGGAGTGTCTCACAGGAAGGGTTCATAAATGTGGCACGTAGCCACTTGAGTAATTTAAGATCTAGACCAAGTATGAGGATTGTGGTAATATCAGTAATTTGAGAATTTATGCCTGGAAGGCACTCTGTTTATTGGGTTATGGACTGTGGAGGTTTGCTCCGGTTATGATGGTGGTCCTTGTGTGTTATGAGAAGAGGAAAAATTAGTATGGACCTTTGGAAGGTCATTGGCTTAGTTTGATATGATAAGGATCGACTTGAGGTCGGTGGATGGGTGCAAATGTGAAGTTGGGCTCTATGTCAGGCCAGTTGTGTTCATTTCAGTAATGCGCTCCTTATGGAGTAGTCAGGGTGTTATTTCATTGTCAGCTTGAATCCGAGGGTGATTTGATGTTTTGATATTGTTTTGAGCGTTCCGAAGGTTGGAATAAGTTTGAATGGTGATATGTGACTTGTTGGCATGTTTGGTTGAGGTCTCGAGGGCCTTGGGATGGATTTGGGTGGTTGACGGAAGGTTTGGCCTTGAATTGTTGCTGCAGATTTTGCTGCTTCTGTTGTTTCCGCACCTGCGGAGTGGGGACCGCATGTGCGATGATCGCAGACGCGGGAAGCAACCGTAGATGCGGAATCTGTCGCAGGAGCGGAGGATGTGACCGCACCTGCGAGCCCGCAGGTGCGAGGCCTGGGGCGCAGGTGCGGAAGCTGGAGACTTAAGTGAAATGCGCAGATGAGGTGTTTGGACCGCAGGTGCGGTCCCGCAGGTGCGTGAATTGGGCCGCAGGCGCGGAAGTGCTGGGCAGAATGTGTAAAAAGGCCCCTTCGCGAATTTCAGTGATTCTTTCACCATTTTTGTGCGATTTTGGAGCTCTAAGCCGTGAATTCAAGGAGGAATCTAGGGGTTTCAGTGAGGTAAGTTACTTGGGCTTTGTATTTGGTGTTTGCGATGATTTTTCCACTACCTAATCATGGAATTAGTAGGGAATTTGGGGTGAAATTAAAGGTTAGGGCTTGAGTTTTGGAGAGCTTTGATTGAGGATTTGAGGTCCGATTTTGGTGATTTTGGTATGTATAGACTCGTGAGGGGATAAGGATTCTAGTGTTGTGATTTTTGTCGGATTCCGAGACGTGGGCTCGGGGGTCGGGTTTGGCCATCTTTGGAATTGTTGAGTTAATTTGATTGTTTTCGCTTGGGCTTTGTTCCTTTAGCGTGCATTAATGATGTGATACCGATTTTGGTTAGATTTGGAGCATTCGGAGGCCGAGTCGAGAGTCAAAGGCATCGCGGGTTAGATTTTGGTCCGGTTTGAGGTAAGTAATGATTGTAAATATTATCCTGAGGGTATGAAACCCCGGATTTCACATCGTTGTACTACTTTGAGGTGATGCACACGCTAGATGATGAGCGTGAGGGGCATGCACCGTTGGGGATCGTGACATGGTCCGTCCTGTAGCAAATAATAAGTTGCCTATTTGATTGAAAGTACTTGATACTATCATATGTTAGAAAGTATTACTATGTTTTGGGTTGAATGCCATATTTGGACCTCGTGCCAACTGTTTGGACCCTTCGGGGCTTTCGTTACTGAAATTCCTCACATTTTGATTTAATAACTGTACTCAGTCGTGATATGTTTTATTGATTTCATAACTCAGTCTATTTACTCTGATTTGATGCACAAATGATATTTTGGGCTGAACACCCTGTTTTACTGTTAGCCCGAGTGGCTTGAGAGGTTTCTGACTGAGTAAGGCCGAGGGCCTGTGTTGTGAGGATATCATGGGATCGGGCTGCGCGCCGCAGCATGTTGTACTGTTTTGGGATATATGAGAGGCCGGGGGCCTGATTTATTATGCCACGAGATGGCTTGTGATAGCGCTTGGGTTGTAGGAGCCCCTCCGGAGTCTGTACACCTCCAGTGAGCGCGGGTACCCAGAGTGAGTGATATGTTGCTGCTCGAGGGGCTGATTTCGAGTAATTGTGAGGTAGCCCGAGGGGCTGGTTCTGTTGATATTATGCCCGAGGGGCGGTTTATGATACACGTCTTTCCCGAGAGGCTATTTATGACTTACATCATTTTTACCCTAAACTTCATTGATTCTCTGTTGAAACTGTTAGAAAAATATTTGTCAAAGAATTTTTACTGAAATTGGATTTTTATGGGATAATTGACTTCTATACTGTTTTGGAAATGTACTGTATTTGCAGTAGTGCTATGACGTGGAATTATCTGATTTCTTACTGCTCAGTTTTCATTTACTCTTATTACTTACTGAGTTGGCGTACTCACATTACTCCCTGCACCTTGTGTGCAGATCCAGGAGTTGCAGGTCGCGATAGCGAGCGCTGATTGCTCATCCAGCAGGTCTTTCGGAGTCGGCAAGGTAGCTGCATGGCGTTCGCAGCCTTGCACTTCTCCTTCTTATCTTCCTCAGACTGTTTTTAGTATCTTTATTTCTAGACTATGATAGTCTTTATTGTACTTAGGCAGACCTTAGTAGATGCTCGTGACTTGTGACACCCCGATGTCGGGCTTGTGTTGTTTTCTGCACTTGTTATTTAGACTCATGTTATGAAATCTTATTAACTAATAGCTTAGAAGTGTCTTTTATGAAATACTGATTTGATTTGTGATTTGTGTCGGCTGGCCTAGTTTCACGATAGGCGCCATGACGACCGGGTCAGTTTCGCAAAAGCGATAAAATGCTCGCAAATGCGATCTCTGCTAATCCCAGGCCACCTTGGCAATTGCAAACAAAGTATTTGCAAATACGACCATAACAGACTAGGCCATACATCGCAAATACGACTTCCAATCTCGCATTTGCGAGGCCTGCAACACCAGTTCACACCAGCAACACCAAAACTCTCTCAAACACTCCGAAACGCGTTCGAAACCCACTCGAGCCCCTCGGTGCGTGAGGTGCATCAGCATGGATCATTGCTTACGGAGATTCGAGGTAGATCTGCTGGCGTCCGCAGACCTTGAAGTCCCCTTCCTTTTCCCACTTTTACTGTTCATTTCCTTCGAAACAGTTTTATTTACTTCAGACTTTGTTTGTAGACTTCTAGTTGCTCGTGTACTCGTGACTCCAGATTTTTAGGAGTAGATATTATCAAGTGACTTATATTAGTACTGCGTTGGATTGGGTTTCTATTTTGTCGTTATATATCATCATTGTGTTCTTAACTGTTAAAAAAAATTAGCTATTTAATTATCTCACGTCGACTTGCCTAGCAAGTGAATGTTAGGCGCCATCACGACTCCGAGGTTGGGATTCCAAATCGTGACACCGCATGACACCTGATTATTTCGATTCTAACAGAAATCAGACTAACTCCTTTGTTGGTTTATTCCCCTGAGCTAATCAGGTGATAATAGTAATATGATATGATAAAAACAATGGCATTTAATTTAAATAACGGAAAAGTTCCAAATATTCCCCTGATAAATTGGAAATAGAGGAATTATGCCATCCGTTTGCGTTTGGGTACAAAATTGCTCTTGCCGTTAATAAAGTGGTTCACTTTTGCCCGTTCCCACTAACAGACTCCACATCAAGGATAATTTTGTACCCAAATACAAATGGAGGCCATAATTGCTCTATTTTCAATAGTTCAAGGCCATATTTGGTCCTTTTCCGTATAAAATAATACTCTTTTGCTGAGTTGAAAATCCATGTTGGAGAAAAAGAATTCTATGTAAAAAAAAAAAAAAAAAAAGGTAAAGGGATGTCGTGCCATATCTTTTACGTAGTAATTACTATGATGACGAGAAATATCACCGGAAAATTCCTCCGGTCAGCTGATCACAACCTCTTGCTTCACTTATTATTTTCTTACTGGATCAAATTCGTGTGATTTGATTTTTATATTCTTTGAACTGGTAAGTCCTGGCATGTAAGATAACCAAACAATACCCCATTAGAGGGACTCGAAATCTGCTCAAAGGATACAATGCCATTATTCATCATTGATGTGTCCGTAATAAAATGCCTTTTACATTGTAATATCAATTCTTAATGCAAAATCTTATTATTAGAGTACCAAGTAATTATTGGTAAAATTTGTTCTGTTTCGTCTTCCTATTTTAATTTGCAACCGCATATCGATACATCCATAAGTTACTATCATAAATTCCACTTTTACATTTCTCTAATGTGGGTATTTGGGTACAAAATTGTGCCCTCCTTTTGTACTCAAATACAAACGGAGGACATAATTGCTCTATTTTTAATAGTTAGGGGACATATTAGGACCTTTTCAACTCAGCAAAAAAATATTATTTTATATCGAAAATGGTCAAATATATCCATGAACTATTGAAAGTTGAGCAATTATGCCCACCGTTTGTATTTGGGTATAAAATTGTCCTTAATGTGGAGTTTGTTAGTGGGGAGGGGCAAAAGTGAACCGCTTTATTAACGGCAAGAACAATTTTGTAACCATATACAAATGAAGGACATAGTTGCTCTATTTTCAATAATTCGGGGACTATTTGACCATTTTTTGCTTAAATAATACATGTGTCAATGGATATTTAAAAACCGACTAAACCGATCGAACCGTACTGTACCGAACCGTTTTTTAGGTTTCTTTTAATAAAATCGTAGGTTTTTATATAAATCTATAACCGTACCGATAATTAGGGTAGATTTTTTATTTTATGAAAATAAACCGAAAAAACACCGAACCATACCGAATAAATTTTACAATGTAAAAAATATATTTATATGTTAAGTTTAAAAATAATAAAGCATGAAATTTTTTCTTGGGCCTTGGAATTATGAAATAGTACAAGCCAATAAGTTATTAAACTCAAAATCCTAATTCCCAAACCTATTATGTTACTTCTATTGAAACTGAATTATTTCCAGCATATTCACTAGCAAAACACAAGGTATTGTAGCGATTAGGAGTAGCAACCTACAATGTATTAAATATATTTACTTTCGTATGAATTAGATTTATCTTTTTGAAATGTTTAATCTTCTATTGGCTTTATTCTTGAATCCCAACTTGGTTAGCATCTTTCCACTCGTGTGATTTAATTTTTTTTTTTTTTTTTGTATTTGCTTAGTTTCGTTTACGCTGCTGTAGAATATTTGATGGATCTATACTCTAGCCATCTTTCATATTTTCTTAATTAATCACCTTTTAAATTGTAAAAATATCTTAGAGAGTTTTGCTAAATCATATAAAAGTATTGCATCTACTTCTACTAGTGACTTTACATGACATTTAAAAAAATTACAGAAAATTACCGAACCGTACCGATAACGAAGAGAAACCGATATGATTGGGACGGTTTCGAAAAGTCTAATTTTTATTATACATAATAGAATAACCGAAAAATTGGTATAATAATACAAATGAGAAGGAAAAATCAACAAAACAAAAGAAGATTCTTAAAAGAGACGTGGCCTACTTGTAAAACCAGAAACTGCTGCAGATATACTGATATAGGCAGACAAAAGAAAAGACATCAACACAATATAGACGGCCTTCTAGAAATTACTCCTCCTTTAGTTACAAGATATTTGGTGGAAGATTACAATGAGTACTTGATATTGGAGTCCGGAACCAAGATGTGGTTCCTTTTGACTCGAACTACACAAATAGGTATTAAAAAAAATAAGTGACATTTCTATATATAACGCCACAATTGCTGGCGCTATATATTAACGGTAACTGCACCGTTAATGTATAGCGCCAGTAATTGTAGCGTTATACATAAAAAGCTGACACGGCGCAGGTATAACGCCATAATACCTGACGCTATACCCCTTATTAAAATTGAACCGTCTTCTTCTTCATCGTGCCCACTGGTTTCATCCTCCATTATTTTACTCCCAAACTTGGTCCCCCCCATACCCGCTGCCCACCTTTCTAAAAAAAAAAAAAAATTGCGGGTCCCCCGGCACATAAAAGTAGAAGAACGTAGGTCCCACTTACGAGTAAAGCTTCGTGTTATTGTTGATTCACACTTCCGGAGTCAAAATTTCGATCTATTTACTTTCTGAAAATCTAAATCGAGGTATTTCGAAATTATGATGGCCAAAAATTATGATCAGATGGTAGTGAAAGAATATTTGTGTGATAAAGGAGGAGGTGGTGGTAGCGGTGGGTGAAGGGGCATGGTGGAATAAGAAATGAGAGGATGAACTAAAATAGGGCCGTGGTGGTAAGGTGGCTATCACACATGATATCCACCTCATCAAAATGTCAAATCATGTAGGATAATTTTTTCATGGTGGAGGGTCCTAGCAGATGAGAAGTCTTTTTGTATCAATTTATAAAGTCGGGGGCTATAATAGATCAATAATATAACGAAGGGTATAATTAATCTTTTATACATAGAATATTTTTGACAATTTTTCGTATAGTAATAAATATGTGACAAAATTATCCCATTACATGTAAAACGCACGTTTAAATAGTATTTCTCCAAATCTTATACTCTTCCTTATCACAAGCAATTTCATTGGCAACTTTGGATTAGAAGCAAGACCACATCGATTAAATGCTCTTGGCCTACCTCCTTTGTTACTCTGTTAGATAGCAATTGATACATTGAACCTCAAGCACCATTACATGAAACTATACTAGTAAACTATGAATATTTCGAACCTACTTATAACAGTGTTGTAAATAGTGTTTGCCTGAGCGCTAATAGCGTGAGACGATGCGAAGCGAAGCAAGCTCGCTATATTGCTATGTTGCGTAGCATTTTTTCAAAAGGTGAGCTCTTCTCCCTAAAAGGCGAGAAGCATTGAGAGGTGAGAGGCAATGAATATTTACGCTCAGTGGCGTAACTAAGAATTTCGCCAAGGGTGATCAAACATTAAACAAGTCAATAATTTTTTTTGTCGATAAATGGTGTGCCAGAATTTTTAAATTACACTACGCAACATTTAGCTAATTAAACAATAAAAAAAAAATTTAATAGAACTATAATTTTATAAATCAATATCAAAATAACAAAAAGGCAACATTAGAAATTTTACTAGTAAAAGTAAGCATAAAACCAAAGGAACGAGAGGGGAGATGATTTGTAGCTTGTTGTGATGACCCAAAAGGTCATCACCTGTTTTAGAAATAAACTCTATGTCCCGAGACCTTAAAAACCTCTTTCTGTCTCACCTCGACTTGCGTGCGTGGTCCGGACCTATATCCGGAAAGCCTTCTATGTGAAAATATGAGAAATAGAAATTTCTAGTGTTAAAATTTGATTATGGTTGACTTTGGTAAATATTTTGAGCAAACGGACCCGGATCCATGTTCCGACGATCCCGGAAGGTCCGCAGTAAAATATGGGACTTGGGCGTATGCCCGAAAATGAATTCCGAGGTCCCAAGCCTTAGAAATCAATTTTTAAAAGAAATTATTTTACTGAATTATTTAAGAAATGAAGAAAAGAATTAATGTTTGAAACCATTTATATCGGGCCCGTATTTTAGTTCCGGAGCCCGTGTTATAATATTTAAAAGATAACTGTGAAAGTTTGTGAAAAACGGAGTTTATTTGACGTGAGTTAGACTTCCGTTGAAGAGTTATGAACTTTAAGTGTTCTTGATGAAAATGATGAGTTTTGAGGTTTAATTCATGGTTTTACATGTTATTTTGATGATGTAATCGCACGAGTAGGTCCATATGATGTTTTTGAGTTAGTATGCTCGTTTGGTTTGAAGTCCCGAGGGCTCGGGTGAGTTTCAGGTAGGTTCCGGGGTGTTTTAGGCTTAAAACATAGCTGTTGCAGGTCCAGAGATGTTGCAGATCTCTGAACCCGTCAGTGCTGACCACATTGATTTTGTGCTGACCGCGGAGGAGCCTTTGCGGCCGCACTCCTTTTTGTGCGGTCCGCGGTGAGGAAAAATTTCACTGGTTTGAATTTGGAAGACTATATCTTTTGATATACAAGGAATTTTGAGATGATTCAAAAACGAAAGTTGTAGCTCTTTGTGTCTAGTTTATAGAAAGCTAAAGATATCACAATTTGGACATCTGTAGAGAAAATTATGGCCAAAATACTAAAGCATGTCACTGCAGTCAACATTGTGAGCTCCGCGACCGCACTCCTTTTTGTGCGGTCCGCACAGAGGGTCTGAGAGGGGTATATCGGGTTTGGACCAAGCGGGCCCGGGGTCGATTTTTGACTTTTTGGGAAAAACTTTAGAAAACTTATTTTCATGCATTAGAATTGATTCATTTAGCATTTATTAAAATAATTAAGTAACTTGTGGCTAGATATGAGCGAGTTGGTGGTGGAATCAAGAGGTAAAGCGATAGTTGAGGCTTGAATTGTGTTCGTGGCATCGAGGTAAGTGTTTGGTCTAACCTTAGCTTGAGGGATTATGAGTTGTGTCTTATTTGCTATGTTCTAATTGTGGAGTACGACGTATAGTCATGGTGAAGAGTATCTATACGTCGGTGTCAAGCATGCCCGTGAGTCTTGTATTGTAATTGTTGTGACTCCGTTGAGGTTTCTTGTGCTTCATATGAGGATTATCATTATTGTTCCCTTGCCGGGATGTTGTTTTCATATTGTTGTTCCCTTGCCGAGATGTTGTTATATTATTGTTCCCTTGCCGGAATGTTATTGTTATAGTATTGTTCCCTTGCCGTGATGTTGTTGTTATATTATTGTTCCCTTGCCGGGATTCTGTTATGATTGGTATTGATAAATAAAAAGGGAGCGGGTTGCACGCCTGCAACGGTAACATATGAAATGGGAGCGGGTTGCACGCCTGCAACGGAAATATATGAAATGGGAGCGGGTTGCACGCCTGCAACGGAAATATATGAAATGGCAGAGGGTTGCACGCCTGCAACGGTAACATATGAAATGGGAGCGGGTTGCACGCCTGCAATGGTAACATATGAAATGGGAGCGGGTTGAACGCCTGCAACGGTAACATATGAAATGGGAGCGGGTTGCACGCCTGCAACGGAAATATATGAAATGGGAGCGGGTTGCACGCCCGCAACGGTAATTATATGAAATAGGAGCGGGTTGCACGCCTGCAACGGTAATTATATGAAATGGGAGCGGGTTGCACGCCTGCAATGGTACTATATGAGATGGGATCGGGTTGCACGCCTGCAACGACATTATATGTGTACTTGTTCTTTTTATTTTCTTATCTTTGCTGGTAATTGATTTATAGCATTCCTTACATTTCTCTACTGTTGTTCTGTTGTTATCTGTTACTCCCCGCAGCATGTTTCCCCCGCCCAACTTTAGTCGTAATTATCTGCTTCCATTTCTGCTGTATATGATATAACTGCACAGGTTTATTTGGTAGTCTGATCCTAGCCTCGTCACTACTTCGCCGAGGTTAGGCTAGGCACTTACCAGCACATGGGGTTGGTTGTGCTGATACTACACTTTGCACTCTTTTGTGCAGATCCCAGTGCTGTAGATTTCGGACCGCAGTGAGATTGCTATTTCTTGTTCATCAGGCGATCCGAGGTAGTCCTGCAGGCGTCCGCAGGCCTGGGCATCTCCTTCTATCTACTATTCCTGTTTCTTTCATGTATTTTCAGAGACAGTGTTGTATTTATTTCTTTCAGACCTTTATATGTAGTACTCCTAGACAGTCTGTGAAGTTGTGACACCAGTCTTGGGTATATTTGTTATAGATTGGTATTAGCATTATTATTAAAACTATACAATGCAGCCTTCCGCTTATTCAATTCTGTTGATATCTAATTGTTGGCTCTTAACTGTTATCGGATTAAAAATGGAAACAAGGCAAATAGTTTAGTTGGTTGGCTTGCCTAGCTTTCACTAGTAGGCGCCATCACGACTCCCGAGGGTGGGAAATCCGGGTCGTGACAAGTTGGTATCAGAGCTCTAGATTACACAGGTCTTACAATTCGCAGACAAGCTTAGTAGAGTCTGAGGGATCGATACGGAGATGTCTGTATTTATCCCCTGAGGCTACGGAGTTAGGAAAAGTTTCACTTCTATTCTTCTCTGTTGTGTGATTTTGTTCTCTCAATGCTAAATCGAAACCTCTACTCTTGTCCTTTCGCTAATGGCGAGGTCACGTACCGCTTCTTCAGCCGAGCAGCATCACAGACCGGTGATAAATCAGCTACGTCTTCGGAGGCTTTGTGGAGGTTGGATAAGTTTCACCAAGCTTTTCACTACCACTTTCAGCGGTGCATCTTCTGAGGATCCCCAGGATTATTTAGACAGCTGTCATGAGGTTCTCAGGAACATGGGGACAGTGGAGACCAATGGGGTCAACTTTGCTACTTTTCGCTCGTCTGGATCCGCCAAGACTTGGTGGAGAGATTATTGTTTGGCTAGACCAGCCAGATCACCAGCTTTGACTCGGGAGCAGTTTACTCAGCTATTTCTGGAGAAGTTTCTCCCTATCACTCAAAGAGAGATCTACCGGAGGCAGTTCGAGCGTCTCCAGCAGGGTTCTATGACTGTCACTCAGTACGAGACCAGATTCATCGACTTGGCCCGTCATGCTCTTATCATACTTCCCACAGAGAGAGAGAGAGAGAGGGTGAGGAGGTTCATTGAGGGACTTATTCAGCCTATTCGACTTCAGATGGCTAAGGAGACAGGAAGTGAGATTTCTTTCCAGGAGGCGACCAATGTGGCCAGGAGAGTTGAGATGGTTCTGTCGCAGGGAGGTGGTCAGGGGTTTGACAACAGGCCTCGTCATTCAGGCAGAATCAATGGCACCTCGTCTGGAGGCAGAGATTCTTTTGGTAGAGGCCATCCTCCTAGGCCTTTTCAGTCAGCACTTCAGGCTTCTCACAGTGCCCCAGGTGGCTGTGGTTCCCACATGCAGTATTCCGATCGGCAGTCCTACAGTGTATCACGAGCTCCTATTAGTGCACCTCCGCTTCAGAGTTTTCAGGGTCGTCAACCCCAGCAGCCGATGGCTTGTTTTACTTGTGGCGACACAAGGCACATTGCTAGATATTATCCTCGAGCATCGAGCAGCTCTCAGCATCCGGGTTCCCGTGCCATGGTTCAGGCACCGAGTGTTCCACAGCCCGCCCAGCCAGCCAGAGGTGGAGGTAGAGGAGCTAGAGGTGGAGGTAGAGGTGTTAGAGGTGGAGCTCAGGCCGCTAGAGGTGGAGGCCAACCAGCTGCAGGCCGTCCCAGAGATGTAGTCCAAGGTGGTGTGGCCCAGCC
The DNA here is from genome assembly GCF_001879085.1 of Nicotiana attenuata. Taxonomy (NCBI): domain Eukaryota; kingdom Viridiplantae; phylum Streptophyta; class Magnoliopsida; order Solanales; family Solanaceae; genus Nicotiana; species Nicotiana attenuata. The sequence goes on from NW_017671236.1 coordinate 248,595, forward strand.
CCGATGTTATGCTCTTCCAACCAGGCCTGAGGGTGAGGCTTCTGATGCAGTTATCACAGGTACTGTTCTGGTTTGTAGTAGAGATGCTTCGATTTTATTTGATCCAGGATCTACATACTCCTATGTGTCATCTTATTTTGCACCGTATCTGGTCATGCCTAGTGATTCTTTGAGTGCTCCTGTTTATGTGTCTACACCGGTGGGTGATTCTATTGTGGTAGCTCGTGTCCATCGTTCATGTATAGTTGTGATTGGGGGTCTTGATACTCGTGTAGATTTGTTACTTCTGGACATGGTTGATTTCGATGTCATATTGGGGATGGACTGGTTATCACCTTACCACGCTATCTTGGACTGTCATGCCAAGACTGTAACCTTAGCCTTGCCAGGTTTACCTCGTCTTGAGTGGAGAGGGACTCCTGGTCATTCTACCTGTAGCGTTATCTCATATATGAAGGCCCGGCGTATGGTCGAGAAGGGGTGTTTGGCTTATTTAGCATATGTTCGTGATTCTAGCTTTGAGGTCCCTTCTATTAATTCGGTGCCGGTAGTTCGTGAGTTCCCTGAGGTATTTCCTATTTATTTCACTGTCGAAATGACGATAGAATCCATTAGCAGCTAACAGATCAAATGGATCTCACCTAGGCTTCAGACCTGCCGGGTATGCCACCCGATAGGGATATTGATTTTTGCATTGATTTGGCTCCGGGCACTCAGCCCATTTCTATTGCGACGTATCGTATGGCCCCGCCTGAGTTGAAAGAGTTGAAGGAGCAGTTGCAAGACTTGCTTGATAAGGGCTTCATTAGGCCCAGTGTCTCGCCTTGGGGTGCGCCGGTGTTGTTTGTCAAGAAGAAGGACAGATCAGTGCGAATGTGTATAGACTACCGACAGTTGAACAAGGTTACAATCAAGAATAAGTATCCATTGCCGAGGATTGATGATTTGTTTGATCAGCTTCAGGGTGCCAAGGTATTTTCGAAGATTAACTTGAGATCTGGCTACCATCAGTTGAGGATTAGGGCATTCGATGTCCCTAAGACAGCTTTCTGCACTCGGTACGGGCATTATGAGTTCTTGGTGATGTCATTCGGGTTGACAAATGCCCCAGCAACTTTTATGGATTTGATGAACCGAGTGTTCAGGCCTTACTTGGATTCATCCGTGATAGTCTTCATTGATGATATTTTGATCTATTCCCGCAGCCGGGAGGAGCATGAGCAGCATCTTAGATTGGTTCTCCAGACTTTGAGAGACAGTAAGCTGTATGCCAAGTTTTCGAAGTGTGAGCTCTGGTTGAGTTCAGTTGCATTCCTGGGTCATGTTGTATCAGCAGAGGGTATTCAGGTAGATCCGAAGAAGATAGAGGCAGTCAAGAACTGGCCTAGACCAGCATCAGCTACAGAGATCCAGAGTTTCTTGGGATTGACAAGCTATTATCGTCGGTTTGTGGAGGGGTTTTCATCTATCGCAACCCCGATGACCAGGTTGACTCAGAAGGGTGCCCAGTTCAGGTGGTCGGACGAGTGTGAGGCGAGCTTTCAGAAGCTCAAGACAGCCTTGACTACGGCGCCGGTGTTGGTTTTGCCCACATGTTCAAGGCCTTATACAGTTTATTGTGATGCATCTCGTATTGGACTTGGTGCGGTGTTGATGCAGGATGGCAAGGTTATTGTATATGCTTCGCGTCGGTTGAACATTAATGAGAAGAACTATCCGGTTCATGATTTGGAGCTAGCAACCATTGTTCACGCGTTAAAGATTTGGAGGCATTATCTATATGGCGTGTCATGTGAGGTGTTCACGGATCACAAGAGTCTGCAGTATTTGTTCAAGCAGAAGGAGCTAAATTTGAGGCAGAGAAGGTGGTTGGAGCTATTAAAGGACTATGATATCACCATCCTATATCATCTGGGAAAGGCCAATGTGGTGGCCGATGCTTCGAGTAGAAAGTCAGCCAGTATGGGTAGTCTTGCATATATTCCGATCGGTGAGAGACCGCTTGCCTTGGATGTTCAGGCTTTGGCCAATCAGTTCGTGAGGTTGGATGTTTCTGAGCCCAACCGTGTGTTAGCTTGCCCAGTAGCTCGTTCTTCATTGTTGGAGCGTATCCGAGATCGGCAGTTCGATGATCCTTATTTGTGTGTCCTTAGGGACACGGTGCAGCACGGAGGTGCCAAGCAGGTTACATTAGGAGATGATGAAGTTTTGAGGCTGCAGGGTCGAGTTTGCGTGCCTAATGTGGATAGGCTTCGAGATTTGATTTTAGAGGAGGCCCATAGTTCCCGGTACTCTATTAATCCGGGCGCCGCTAAGATGTATCAGGATTTGCGTCAGCATTATTGGTGGAGGAGGACAAAGAAGGATATCGTTGCGTATGTGGATCGGTGTTTGAATTGTCAGCAGGTTTATACGAGCATCAGAGACCTGGTGGTTTGTTCATAGGATTGAGCTTCCCGAGTGGAAGTGGGAGCGGATCACTATGGATTTTGTTGTTGGACTCCCACAGACTCGGAGGAAGTTCGACGCAGTGTGGATTATTGTTGATAGGCTGACCAAGTCAGCGCATTTCATTCCTGTGGCAGTCTCCTATTCTTCCGAGAGGTTAGCTTTGATCTATATCCGGGAGATTGTTCGTCTTCATGGTGTGCCCGTGTCTATCATCTCGGATCGAGGTACGCAGTTTACCTCACGTTTCTGGAGGGCAGTTCAGCGAGAGTTGGGCACACAGGTTGAGTTGAGCACAACATTTCATCCTCAGACGGACGGGCAGTCCGAGCGTACTATTCAGATTTTGGAGGATATGCTCCGAGCGTGTGTGATTGACTTTGGAGGCTCGTAGGATCAGGTTTTGCCTTTAGCAGAGTTTGCCTACAACAACAGCTACCAGTCGAGTATCCAGATGGCTCGTTTTGAGGCTTTGTACGGTAGGTGGTGTCGGTTGCCGGTTGGATGGTTTGAGCTGGGAGAGGCTCGATAATTGGGTATGGATCTAGTACAGGATGCCTTGGACAAGGTCAGGATTATTCAGGATAAGCTTCGTACAGCTCAGTCCAGGCAAAAGAGTTATGTCGACCGTAAGGTTCGTGATTTGGCTTTCATGGTCGGTGAGCGGGTATTGCTTCGAGTGTCGCCTATGAAGGGCGTGATGAGATTTGGGAAGAAGGGAAAGCTTAGCTGATCGAAGCCAACCCTGCACTACTATTGAGTAGCGAGAGAGGTCGAAGCAGCTTTTACCCGATTAAGGTCGGGATCAATTTCCACAGGGAGCTAGATATTGGAGTTGGGTGTCTATCTAAAGTGGAGTTGTGTATTTGCTCCAAATTGCACTTCTACTCATTTTTGGTTTTGATTATGATTCTAATTTTATAAAACTACAATGCTCAATTAAACTAAAATAAGCTAGGATTAAACTATTGCGAGTTGTTCAAATGATTAAAAGGCACTAGGGTAGTGACTTTCGCCTAGGTGGTCAATTGACGAATTTTTGAGTCTAAAGCTAGATTTTCACATTTGGGGAGTATGATATAACCGTTGCTCGATTCTACTCACTCTATACCTCTCGGTAGTTCGAGTGATTTTGCCCGAATTGACTTTTTCAAGACCAATTGGGTATGCAAATTTGCACAAGCAATCAAGGTTCAAGTCGGGTATTACAATCTCTAGGTTTAACCCTTTAATTGGGGCTATCAATCTCTTGAGTACGCCCCAATTCCTTGTTGGACCAATTTCAGAGACTTAGGCTCTCTTTGTCAAGAAGAGCCAAAGTTAACTAAACACAAACTAGTGTTTGCAACCACTAATTCAGCAATTAAACATGAAACTAGTCCAAATATCAAACACCCATAGTCAATCAAGCCCTAAAACACAAGACCCATCAATTACCCACACTAGGGTTGAGCCACAACCCTAACTTATGGGTCTAGCTACTCATAATTAGAGAAGAAAATAAAGAAATAGATGAAGAGAAACCCATAATAATTAATTACTAAATTGAACTTGAAGATTCAATGTTGAAATCACACTAAAATTACTCGAAATAGCTAAAAGTAACGAAGTCACGAGCGCAGCTCTAAGTACAAAACTATCTGATGACCTAAAAATGGGAAAAGAATCTATTTATACTAGGCTAAAAATCTCGGACAAAAAATACCCCTGCGGGGCTAGTGCGGACCGCACAAAATCAAGTGCGGCCGCACTAAGGCTCTTGACTTGAATATCCATCTCTCTGAACTTGGGCAACGCGTACCGCACAAAGTCTAGTGCGGCCGCGGTAGCTTCTAGTGCGGTCCGCATGAAATGGAGCGCGGACCGCATTGGGCTTCAATCTTCAAACAGGCATCTCTCTGAACCTTGGCTCTACGGACCGCACTAAATCGAGTGCGGCCGCAGTGACTCCAATGCGGACCGCAAAAATTCCTTTGCGGCCGCATTGCCTTTGTGGCCTGAAATTCATACTTTCTGAACTTCACTTGTGCGGACCGCACTGGCCCTGTTTGACTGAGCTTTGCCTTGTTTTGGTACTTGTGCAAGTTTCACTCCTTTTTGAGCTGGTATTTGACACCTGTCACCTTGTTGATCAAACCTGCAATTAAGCACAACTTGTGAGCCTTTGGGACTATTTTGTACACATTTCTAATCAAAACTTGAGCATGAAGGAGTGTAAAATGCCTCATATTCCCTAGTTATCAACTCCCCCAAACTTAAGCTTTTGCTTGTCCTCAAGCAAACAAAATAATACCCACCCTTTAAGAGAAAATCCAAGAAAATTCAGCTGTCCTAAAGTGACCTTATCTAGCATCAATTGGGACTAACAATTTCCCTCAATACAAATGAATCATTAACAACATTTACTCTTTTGAACACTATGGATTAAGTGCGACACAAGAGCATCAAGAGTTGGCTCAATACATCAAAGAACTCTTTCTATTACTTTGGTCATTGTGGAACCCAAACTCACACATCCTCAGCTCTCCCTAAGCAAACCTCACCTTTAGAATAGTGGCACTCAGAACGAGGTTAATGTAAATTCACTCATCTCTCTCAAAGAAAAGTCACAAGTCCGGCTCTAAGTACCATATGCTTGCCCCTTATGTAAGTCACCACTAATGTAAGCTTCATTCAACTAGAAATCATATAGGGCTTTTGTGGAGACATAGTGAAGGCTTTTGGTTCCGGGTAGGAAGTATTTGGTCTAAGTAGGTTCCATCTTCCCATAAGCACTTCTTTTGTTTCATTTTGGCACACATTCACTTGACTTTTTGAGTCATTTCACTTCTCTCTAAGGGGTTAGAGAGACACACTGTCACTCTTTTTTATATATTTCAAATCTTTTCTCCTTTCTCAATTTTCCACACCTTTCATTCTTTGCTTTTCTTGAATCCCTTTTATTTATTTTCATATTGAGTATTCTTTTTGTCTTTTTGCTTTTCTTTTCTTTTTCATTGCCTTTTTCTCTTCATTTTGTACCTTTTTACCACTTTGTTGCAATCCTCGTCTCTCCCCCCAAACTTATACTTTTGCCATGTGCTAAGGAAAGATCGGGTGCCAAGAGAGGGTATATTTTAAGACTGGTAAAGGCTTGGTTCATGGTTCTTGAAGGAAAAAAAAGGTCTAAGGCTCAAAAGGGTTGACTAGGGATTTTATCATTGGTAGGCTATGGAAGTGATCAATCTATCATTGGATCAAGGAGAGCCTATAATCATGTCTCAAGTCAAATTACACTTAGGATTTCGCCTCAACAAACATTCAGGGCAAGTTCTAGACCAATGGCTCGGGACTTGGACTTGCAATGCAATTTCTCACCACACAAGCTATGGGATTGCTAAAGACACAGAATTGGGGGTCCACAACGACCTTAGATAAGGTTTGAGCACACAATGGTCCCGAAAAACTACTTGATGATTATCGGTCAACACAAGAGTCTCAAGGTCACGACTTTCTCCATCCTAAACACAACAATTTGTTTTTGACCATGAGATCAAAGACAAATGTGCTAGGCCCAAGTGAAGCTTTGCTTGAGGCACCCTTAACCACTAACTACTAAAAGCAAAAAGAAAGACGGACTCAAACCCTTAAGAAGGTTGTCACGCCATCCATCATTGGGAAGAGCCACCCGGTTCACACAAATTCCACCTTTGGAAAGAACCGTGGCATTAAGAAAACCAAAGGCTTATTGCAAACGTTCAAAATAAGAAGCTACGAACATAAATAAGAAGCTAAGAAAGAAAAACTGCGGAAAATAGAATGAATATTTACTAGAGGGGATTTAATCGAATATACAATAGGGGAAAAAATATATACAATGTAACATAACTTTTATATACAGACCCAAGATAAAAAGTAAGAAAATGTAATGAAGTGCTGAAATTATATACATACCAAAGATGAAAAATAAAGAAAGCATAAAATCTGTCAAATATATACAATCATCCATATCAAAACAAAGTAGGGACTACCCCCTCAAATCAAACCTGGCAGTGTCCTCAATGCCAAATAAGCAAAATAAGTACCAAAAATAAAGGGAAGAGGATACAGAAACTCCCTATAGCTCATCTGTCTGCATGGGATCCTGAGTGGTCCCTGGGTCCTTTGTGAGCTCGGGAACCTGAGATTGGCTCCCTGTGACCTGTGGCTCTGCTGCTGGGACCTGGGCCTGGACCTGGACAGGCTCCTGTGCTGAATCCTGTGGTTGACTGGAGGAGGTCTCCGGTGGGTCTGCCAACTGGATGACTGCATCATCTGCACGGGGAATCATCCTCTTCCTCTTGGGAGGCCTCTGGGATTGCTCTGGCTGGGGATGAGCTGCTGGCACCGGGTCATGTAGTAATAAATCCAAAGGCAGGTGATCTGCCTTCAACCTGTCAACTGCAACCCGCAGCTCCTTCACGGCTCTTCCTCATCTTCTTGGCCTCCCTAGCAAGCTCCTTGAGAGCTTTTCCATGAGACTCTATAGCATCCGTCAGAACTTTCTGAGTATCAAGGTGTCGCGCCCCCTTTTTTCCCTCCTCGCGGCGGGAGAATCGGGTTTATGACATTTTGGGTATGGGGCAACTCGTTCCTTTTGGGAACTGGGTTTTGCATTTGAAGAGTCGCCACCTAATAATTTATGGTGCATTAGGACACCTTACAAGATTCAACTACAACTACGCTTTTGATAACCAGAGACAGGGTAAGGGCTTTGAAATTATCCCGAAGGGAAGGTGTTAGGCACCCCTCAGGATCCACTAGTGTGGTTCCCGGCCAGACAGTTATTGTTAACTTAGCAAATAGACAAGTAGATAAATAAGGCTCAAGTAAGAGGGGATTTTAAGACACAAATGCTTGGAAATAAACAAAACATGGAAGAGCAATTATAAAAGGCTGACTTTTGAAAAGAAATCAAAATATTTTTAAGACAAAGAAAGAAAGGGAAAGAGGGTCCTAGGTTTAATCATAATATGGATCACATTAATGCAATGCCCGGTAATCACTCCTCGAGAGAGGGGCTACACGTGGTATTAACGCACCAGTCATCATATCCATATCTACCCTTTCCCACCCCGTTTAAGGTACTAAAGCGCGTATTGGTCTCGATTACTATTGCATGCTATTACCCGTCCCATTCCTATCAGTCCCGGAGGTACTTAGGACTACTATTCCTAAAGGGAAGGTGTATTAGGCTGATTGGTTTCAAAGGATAAAAATCTAAGGCGACATACAAAACACATACTGCATGTTGGGGAAGCATATAAATAGGTACAGGCTCACATACACTTCCTTGAACAAAAGCAAATAACTAGTATGACTTACACATACTTTTTAGGTCTGATTGAAATGCTAAGGACGGGGGAGTTTGATTCAGAGCCAGATTCATCAGATACATCAGATAAGAAGCCCAAATCAGGCCTGCCTGCTGGTTGGAGCAGTTACTAATTAACAGAGGCGAATTCAGTTTTATTGTTGTTATTACCTAAGGCTTGCCTAGGTGTTTAGACGAAGTCCTATAGGCATGATATCTACTTAATTCAGAATGCGGCGAAACGAATTGTTTGAGATCCTATAGGCATGCTTGCTAAACCTCGTTAAGTAAGGGAATTAGATTGTTTAAAAAGTGATTAAGAATAGACTGATTTTAAAACAGACCAATTTCAGATTCTGTAGGTGATGGTATCTACTATTACTGATTTGAAGCCTATGAACATGATATCTAACATTGAGTTTGAATGAAACGAATCAAATTTATTTAAGAACCCCTATAGGCATGATTTCTATATGTTACTGATTTTAGCATTACGAACATGACACTTATTTTCAGCTGTTTAGAACCTAAAACATGATATCTAAGTGGCATATAGAATTTAAATATGTCCTATAGGCAGGTTATCTAGGTGTGACATTGACCATAAAGAAACTGAGATAAACCCTATAGACATGGTGTCTAAAAAATGAATAATTGAACACAAGAATTTAAATAGGCCTATAGGCATACTTTCTACCCTTGAGCATACTTGATCACCCATCCCTTTTCACTAGCCATCCCCAATTGTTTATTGCAGAATTATTACAAACCAAAAATACCGAATTACAAAAGAAAGAATTAAAGAAAAAGCTACAACCATAGGAAAGCATGATTTGACTTCCTATCTGAGATATGCAAGGAACCGCATCATTGCCAATGCCATTGATTTCAAAGCCTTTTCTCAGACCTGGGTGTGTCAGAGTTTCCTAAGGGCCTCGATAGGACCCCGGGCAGTGCTCACACCCAAGTTACACAACCAGAATAGAGATGAGTGCAGTGTGGAAATACCAGCCCTCATGTGTCCAAGTTCAGAGGGAGCTCATGGGTCCCAAGGCAAGACTCACATGAAGGGGGCAGAACTTAAGTCTAAGAAGGGAGTGAAAGTGCAGAAACAAAGTTTTAAGAGCTGAGGGAATAAAGGAGAGAGAAAGGGTGATGGGAGACAGCCATTAACATTTTAGGAAATCAATAACTTCACACAAAGGGGCAGGGGATTGGGAATCCATTGCAAGGAGCCTATACTTGGGCATGGGTTAACTTTGGGCATGCACAGCAATAGGAAGTGCTGACATGCCTATAAATCAACCAGAACACACAACAAATAAGGGAAATATGGAGGTTATGATCCTAGGAAGATCAAATTTGAGTCATGCACAGCAATTTCCAATACTATCATGCCCCAAAGTAACCACAAGCATTAAACACATTGGGGTAGGGATTTAAGATTCACAGGTCATAATGCATTGATTCAGAACAGGAGAAGTAAAATTACAGCATGCTAAATAATGGTACTGGGCTAAACACAATCAGTAGGCAGGCAAGAATGCGAGAAACAGTAAATAAGCATGTTGTTGTTGGTGCGGAAAACTTAATTAGAACATGCCAGTAAGAAATGCAAAATGTAAAAAACAAGCAAGTTTCCCCACAGCCTAGCCTTGGCTTTCAGCCAGCTAGGTAAGGCAGCAAAGTAGTAGCAGAGAAGAGAAAGAGTTTTAGTGTAGTGTGTGTTTGAACTCAAGTGTTATGCCTTGTGTTTGTGTCTTGAAAGAAAAGAAGTATAGGGTATTTATAGTTTTTTTGAAAACGAGTGAGAGAGAGGTAATAAGCCACAAACATGGAAACAATCATGATTCGGAATCAATTATACAAGTGATTTCCTTTAATTAAGGGAGAACTTGTTTAACGGGTGTTGACAGGTTTAAAATAAGCAATGAAATCAATTTGTCAGCAGACTGACAGTTGCCATAAGAGGAGTAGTAAAATATTTAGCTAGCAATCGAGTCTAGGCTTAGAGATACTCTAATTTTGGAAAGGATTCAGTAAGGCAAAACAGGAAAAGAAATCAGTTAACTGTAACGGGCAAGCGAAATCATAATTTCACAAAGGAAAGGTTTGAAATTAGTCACAAGTTTGAAAATCAGTCAAAGGAGGAGAATCAGCATATAAATAGGGTGCATAAACATTATACATGCGAGGCCAAGCCTGTTGGCAAAGGAAAATAGCAGACAATAGTAGCACAAAAAGAAAATTCAATAGATAGTAACACTCAAAGCATGATAGTCAGTTGAATCAGTAGTGAAGGAACATAGAACATCAAAAACATGCGAAAATCTCACAGTAGCAAGTGAGGAAAACCCCCTTTGAAATTAGGGTTTCGAACATAATCGAGTTTTAGAGATGATAGAAACTGAGAATCAGAAGAATCACACAAAGGAGCAAGAGGTTTCGAAATGAAGAACTTCAAATCGAATCATGCACTTAAACTAACAGTCTCAGACTCAAAGCCATAGAGTTTTCAGCAATAGAAGAATTTTAAAGATGGATAAACAAACAAATCGGATAAAACTCAAACAAACAAACATTCGCCTAATAAACAATCAAAAGAAATTAGGGCTTTAACATGCAAACTCAGGCATCAAGATAACACGAGCAAACATAGCAACAAATGTCAAAATTAGAGAAAAGTTTTGAAATAACTTAACAAGAAAACCCTAATCGGAAAAGAGAAAGAGTTTTGAAAGCAGTGTTTTAAAGAGAATTTAAGAAAACGCTTAGAAGTTCAGAGCAAACATAGATCTGAAACAGATCTAAAAGAAATCGGAAGGACCTTAGAGGTTAGGGTTTCAGAAGAACCCCAAATGATGAGAAAGGCTTTGAAAATCATCGATCTAAGCATGAGAGTCAAGAGTCTGACTCGAATGACCATGGCTGGCTGGAGAAAAGGTCAGAGACGATCGGAGAATAGCCATCGAGCAAAGACTGGACAAAACCCTTCATGATATGGTCATAAGACCACAGAATCGGGCACGTAAAAGCCATGGGAGGTGGATACAGGTCTGCGACGACCTTGGAAGCTATAGATTTGGGAGATATTGGGGTTGTAGTTTGATGGCGGCGGCTAGGATTTGAGAGGATTTGAGAGAGAAGGAGGGATTCAGGGGCGGCAGAGTTTGGAGAATGAAAAGGGTTTGGGGTCTTTGGGTTTAATTAGGAAATGAGGTCTGGTGGCCGTTGTTGATCAACGGCCTAGATTGAACGGGTAGGTGGGGCGGTTTAGAGAATAGGGTTTGTGTCGGTTCAGATTGTAATTAGGTTGGGGTAATTGGGTTTTAATTGGAGGTCTAATTCAGGCTGTAATTGAAATGCAATTGGGGCTAGATTTTAAATAGCCACTTATCCCTTATTTATTTTATAAAAAATAGCGAATTAATTTTTGAAAACAAATTTAAAGCATTAAAAAGATTTATAATTTATAATTACCACTTTAAAAATACCGGGCTTAATTTTATGAATATAACCGCAATTAGATCTTAAAAGAGGCTAATATTGCAATTGTATGCAATTTAGCATAAAAAATACTAAATAAATTTGTAAAAATATGCAAAAATTATCTTAGCTATGCTTTAGCATAAATATGAGAATCCAATAAATGCATCATCAAAAATAATAATTTTGGAAATTATTATTGAATTTTTATGGATAAAATAGGGCAATGAATTGATTTAAAAATCTTTAAAAATTAAGAAAAATAATAAAACATTTGGACATACTTATGTATGCATGCATATGCTATTTTGAAAGTATTTTGTATATTAAAAATATATAGGAAAAAATTAGGTATCAACAGCTGCCCCTCTTTACTCGGGAAGGATGAAAGAGTTGTCGGGTAAAGTTATGATAGCCAATTTTGACCGAGCAAGACTGTTCGAAGAAGTTTAGGCCGTGCTCTGGCTTTTGAGCTGCCCTTATATCCCTGGTCTTACAGGAATCAGGCCATAAGTAGTTCCGAATCCGTCGGCGAAGTATGCCGATGGAGACTTCCCAAGAACGGACGCAATATTTCGGGTTGGTCGAGTGGGTGGCTTACTGGAATGGTTAGGGTTGATGTGGCTGCGGGCACTGGAGCGGGCTCCTGCCGGGACGGCCGTTGCGTGCCGGTTTTACCTGCAAATAGAAACAATACAAGCCTATATCGTGCATAAAATTAGACATGATGCAAGTTCTCGTTGGACCATGAATGCTGCCTTCAGACGGTTAGGATGACGTCCTGGGCCACGAAGCACGTAATGAAGGATTCGCAGGCTATGAAATGATACTCTCGGGCTATGAAAATGGTGCCTCCGAACCATGATGCCTTTGAATAATGATATGCAAGAGATTGAAAAGGATCCTCAGGCCATGACATGCTGTTCTCGGGCTATGAGGATGGTGCCTCCGAACGATGATGCCTTTGTATAAGTTGGCGATATTTCAGCCCATGAAGGATGCAGTAGCATGTGGCGATCTTTCAGTCGTGCAAATATGGCGATCTTTCAGCCGTGCAAATATGGCGATCTTTCAGCCGTGCAAATATGGCGATCTTTCAGCCGTGCAATGCAGTATGTGGCGATCTTTCAGCCGTGCAGATGTAGTATGAGGCGATCTTTGAGCCGTGCAATGCAGTATGAGGCAATCTTTCAGCCATGCAGATGCAGTATGAGGCGATCTTTCAGCCATGCAGATGTAGTATGTGGCGATCTTTCAGCCATTCAAACGTAGATAAAGTGGCGATCTTTCAGCCATGCAATGCAGTATGTGGCAATCTTTCAGCCATGCAGATGTAGATAAGGTGGCGATCTTTCAGCCCATGCAATGCAGTAGGTGGCGATCTTTCAGCCATGCAGATGCGGATGGAGACAACGTTTAGTCTAGAAAGGTAGAATGGTAGCCTTATGCAATGCAGATGCAGATGGAGACATCGTTTAGTCTTGGAAGGCAGAATGGTAGCCTTATGCAATGCAGAAAAATGCAGATGGAGACAGCGTTTAGTCTCGGAAGGCAGAATGGTAGCCTTATGCAGTGCAGAAAAATGCAGATGGAGACAACGTTTAGTCTCGGAAGGCAGAATGGTGGCCTTATGCAATGCAGATGCAGATGGAGATAGCATTTAGTCTCGAAAGGCAGAATGGTAGCCTTATGCAATGCAGAAAAATGCAGATGGAGACAGCGTTTAGTCTCGGAAGGCAGAATGGTAGCCTTATGCAATGCAAAAAAATGCAGATGGAGATAGCGTTTAGTCTCAGAAGGCAGAATGGTAGCCTTATGCAAGAAATAAAATGGCAAATGGTAATAGAGCTTTCTTAGCTGATAGCAGATTGTGATATTGTGACTGCTGGGGACATTGTTGTGTGTGGATAGTAAATGTGAATAAATGCAACGGTTCTGAGAGTTGTATTCCTGAACAATGTTCACCTCGTGTATAGTATGTTTGGATGGTTTTGCAATCCAAGTGCCTGCATCCAAAGAAAAATCGTGAGTTTTGTAAAAGGGGAGGTTAGTTCGTATCCCCGTTGGCTTTGCTTGACCTGCTTGGCTTCGATCTGGTGACACTGTATATGTTACTGGGGTAGCATTGCTGAACAAAGCAGTTTTGATAATAAGCATGCATGATTTGGTAAAAGTATAACATAAATGTATAATAGTTTTTTTAGATGAACCGAAGACTGTGACGCGGTTCGAGACATTGCAACCTTTCTTACTACGGAATTTTGAGGGTCCTCCTCAAAATTCTGCCCCAGTTTGATGGGTTGATGCTTCCGACTGTTGCTTGCGATGATTGGCTGAAATTACTTCGGAATTTTTAGGGTCCTCCTCAAAATTCTGCCCCAGTTTCCAATTTCGGGGGGAAATGAAAATTTTATTGAATTGTGACCGAACCCATAGGGCTGCCTACGTATCCCCTCTTAAACGGGAATCAGGTTAGGCGTAGTTCAATTACATCATAAAGGGAAAACGTAAAGATCACACATAATAGCGACTGCATCTGAATTAATCGGCTTTGGCCAAACTTCTCCGTCCATTTCTGCGAGTATGAGGGATCCTCCTGTCAGAACTCGGTGAACCATGTACGGACCTTGCTAGTTGGGAGAGAACTTTCCTTTGGCTTCATCTTGATGCGGAAAAATTTTCTTTAACACCAGCTGTCCCGGTGTGAACTGTCTTGGCTTGACCCTTTTGTTGAAGGCTCTGGTCATTTTGTTCTGGTAGAGTTGACCATGACATACTGCATTCATTCTTTTCCCATCTATAAGAGCTAGCTGCTCGTAACGACTTTTTACCCATTCTGCGTCGTCGAGCTCGGCTTCCTGTATGATCCTTAAGGAAGGAATTTCTACTTCGGTGGGAATGACGGCTTCTGTACCATAAACCAACATATAAGGTGTTGCCCCGGTCGATGTGCAGACCGTGGTGCGATACCCCAATAAAGCAAACAATAACTTCTTGTGCCACTGTTTGTGCTTTTCTATCATTTTCCTCAATATTTTCTTGATATTCTTGTTGGCGGCTTCCACAACTCCATTCTTTGAGGCCTGTAGGCTGTGGAATTTTTGTGGCTGATTTTGAAAGTTTCGCACATTCCTTTCATTAGGTCACTGTTGAGATTGGAGCCATTATCAGTGATGATCGACTCTGGGATTACCGAATTGACAAACAATACGGTCGCGGACGAAGTCTTCCACAACCTTCTCAGTCACTGCCCTGTAGGATGCTGCTTCGACCCACTTGGTGAAATAATCGATGGCTACTAGGATAAACCTGTGTCCGTTTGAAGTTGTGGGCTCAATTGGACCAATAACATCCATTCCCCAGGCGGCGAATGGCCAAGGCGAGCTTGTTGCATTGAGCTCATTTGGCGGCACCTTTATCATGTCGACATGAATCTGACAGCGATGGCATTTCCGGATGTACTGGATGCAATCTGTCTCCATAGTCATCCAAAAGTAACCAGCCCGGAGTATCTTCTTTGCTAAAACAAAACCATTCATATGTGGACCGCAGGTCCCAGCATGAATTTCCTCTAGTAGCTTGGATGCTTCTTTTGCGTCGACACACCTTAATAATCCCAAATCAGGAGTCCTCCTATACAGGATTCCTCTGCCGTGAAAGAAATTGTTAGACAACCTCCGCAGCGTGCGCTTCTGGGTATGATTGGCAAGCTCCGGGTAATCTCCTTTCGCCAAATATTCCTTGATATCATGGAACCAAGGTTTTCCGTCTGCTTCCTCTTCAACATGGGCACAGTAAGCTGGTTGATTATGAATTTTCACCGGTATGGGGTCAATGAAGTTCTTATCGGGATGTTGTATCATGGATGACAGGGTAGCCAATGCATCGGCGAATTCATTCTGGATTCTGGGAACATGTCGGAATTCTGTCTTTGTGAACCTCTTTCTCAACTCCTGTACATGATGCAGATACGGGAGTATCTTAGAGTTCTTAGTTGCCCATTCCTCTGTACCTGATGTATGGAGTAAATCCCTAAATCTCCAATTATTAGCCAGCTCTTGAATTGTTCATGTCAATGGCCATTTTTGGAGCCCCAAAGATGCAGGCTTCGTACTCGCCATATTGTTTTAGTGGCAGGGGAACCTGAGCTTGGCGGACACCGGATAATGCTGACCGATTTCTGATACCAAGACTGCTCCTACGTCAACTCCTTTGAAATTTGCTGCTCCATTGAAGAATGTTCTCCAACCATCATAGGACTCGGCAATATCTTCTCCTACGAATGATACTTCTTCATCAGGAAAATACGTTTTCAAGGGTTCATATTCTCCATCCAAGGGGTTTTCGGCAAGGTGGTCTGCCAGTGCCAGTGCCTGTCCCTTGACTGCCTTCTGAGTTATGTAGATAATGTCGAACTCATTCAACAGGATTTGCCACTTGGCTAGCTTGCCGGTGGGCATGAGTTTCTGAAATGTATTCAAGGATCCATCCTTGATATGAGATAGTGGTATAGGGAAAGTAATGTCTCAGCTTCTGAGCTACCCAAGTCAAAGCACAGCAGGTGCGTTCCAAAAGAGAATACCGAGCTTCGTACGGGGTGAACTTCTTACATGTGAGATAATAAATGGCTTTGTTCCTTCCTTCCTGTTGTCATCACGTTTGCCCACAGAACGCAACCGAAAGCTCGTCCAACACCGCAAGGTAGGTAATAGAGGGTCTACCTGGCTCAGGCGGGATCTAAGACGTGGTGGTGTTGACAAGTACTCCTTGATTCTATCGAAGTCCTTTTGACAGACGTCGGTCCATTTGGTAGTGGCGTCCTTCTTCAACATCTTAAAGATTGCTCGCAGATGACTGTGGACTGTTGCTAGAACCGGCTGATGTAGTTGAGTCTTCCCAAGAAACTCATCACGTTCCTTTTTGTTCTTGGTATGGTGGTAGATATTCTTGAATCTGTCTGTTTGACTTTGGATCGGCATCCAATTCTATTTCCCGCGGGCGGCTGGATACCCAAAGTACGCTTCCCAGCAGGACCCCAAATGCACACTTTTGCGGGATTTAAGCTTCAGGTTGTACCTCGCAATGCCTGTCGAAAAACTTCCTCAGATCTCTTATGTGGTCAGTGGCCTTCTTGGATTTGATGATAACGTCATCCACATATACCTCTATCTCCTTGTGTATCATGTCGTGAAAGATGGTAGTCATGGCCCTCATATAGGTAGCCCCTGCATTCTTTAGGCCGAACGACATCATTTTGTAACAATACATCCCCCATGGCGTGATGAAAGCCGTTTTCTTAGCATCTTCTTCATCCATCCAGATCTGGTTGTAGCCAGCAAAATAATCCGCGAATGACTGCAGCTCATGCTTGGCGCAATTGTCAATCAAGATGTGTATATTTGGCAAGGGGAAGTCGTCTTTCGGACTGGCCCGGTTGAGATCCCGGTAGTCAACACAGACTCTGACCTTCCCGTCCTTCTTTGGTACTGGTACAATGTTGGCTAACCATGTCGGGTATTCAACTACCCTGAGAACCTTAGCTTTGACCTGTTTAGTGACTTCTTCCTTGATTTTCAAATTCATATCAGGCTTGAACTTCCTGAGCTTCTGTTTTACCGGTGGACATGTCGGATCAGTTGGCAGTTTGTGGGCCACAATAGACTTACTTAGACCAGTCATATCGTCATATGACCAGGCAAATATGTCCTCATATTCCCTTAGAAATTCTGTGTATTCCTTCTTTTCTGATGGCGACAAATGAACGCTAATTCGTGTTTCCTTGACATTTCCTGCATCTCCCAGGTTAACAATTTCTGTCTTGTCGAGGTTGGACTTCGGTCTGTTCTCAAAGTTCTCTACTTCTTTGACAATTTCCTCTGGTATATCATCTTGCTCTGAATCAATGTCCGTTTGTTGCGTTGTCTCATTGCACGTCACAGTCATTGGTTCATCAAGATAAGTAATAGTAATGCTATATAAATGAAGTAAATAAGAGAAAATTAGTAATAAGTGTCGATTCATAAGAAAAGTCGAAATGCTTTTGATAAATTTCATAATTGTTTTGGACATTGAAGATCTTATTGCGAGAACAAAAATGCGAAAAGAAAATCGTCTAGTAAAAAAAACATTGCATGATGCTTGTTTAGCCTTGCTACCCCGAGGCTCGCCGGGCTCTAGTTATTCTGATAGATCAGTTATTGAGGTGCGCTCCTATGCTCACGGCCTGTATGGAAGGGCCTTCCTCCCCCTCCTCCTCAAGGATAACACAACAATCCATATCATTGTCTTCTAAAAACAAATTTTTTACTGCTGCGAGCGCCTCCTCTTCGTCCGTCCCATAGACGACGTCAGCCTGTTGGAAAGTCTGTTCTAAGTGCGGTATCGGTTGCTCCAGTGGGTAGTAAGGACCATGTCATGGAGGCGACCAGTTGTTGAAGTCTTCCCAAGTGTATTCGTATCCCAGACCGAAAGTAGTGCCGTGCTTCTTGAGCTTTATGGGTTTAGCCATCCCCTGGAGGTTCTTGCCAAGCCCCTTGCCAGGTTCGTACCCACTCCAGTTCAATATACTCTCGATCTTGTTGTCCCACCATTTATCTTTGTCAACAACATTGACTCGCTCGATGTGGTGGTAGGTTTCCCCACCTAACTTCCTTCTTCCCCCTATTGCCGGAATGGTCTGACGACTGTATATAGGATTGCTGCCATCACCGTGAATGATCACTTCCTGGTGATTCCATTCAAATTTCACGGCCTGATGCAGCGTCGAAGCCACAACCCCTGCAGAATGAATCCAGGGGCATCCTAACAGTAGGTTGTAGGATGCGGGCACATCTATTACTTGGAACTCAACATCGAACCAGGTTGGTCCCATCTGAAGACACAGGCTGATTTCACCGATGGTGGCCCTATGGGATCCATCAAAAGCTTTTACGTTGATAGCTCCTTCTTTTATCTCGTGCAAACCTTTGCCTAACTTCTTGAGTGTTACCAGAGGACAGATGTTAAGGCTGGAACCCCCGTTGACCAGGATCCTGGTGATGAAATAGTCCTCACATTGTACGGTGATATGCAGGGCTCTGTTGTGACCCAGCCCTTCAGGTGGCAGCTCGTCCTCATAGAAAGTGATTTTGTGGCTTTCTAGAACTTGTCCCACCATATTGGCCATTTCTCAGCTAGTGATGTTACTCGGCACGTATGCCTCACTCAGCACCTTCAACAGAGCATTTTTGTGTGTCTTGGAATTCTGCAGCAGTGAGATGATGGATATCTGCACTGGTGTTTTGTTCAGCTAGTCAATGACTGAATACTCCTTGGCCTATATCTTTCTCCAGAGGTCGTCTGGACCTGTCTCAATGATGAGTGGCCGGTTGGAGGCCTGCTTTCTTTACTCAACTAGGTGTTCCGGGGTATAGACTCTCCCAGTCTTTGTTATACCCTATGCTGCAATAGTCTCTTCGAAACTGACCTTGCCTTTTCTCCTAGCCTCGGCTGTGTAATCCCAGGGTATATCTTTTGTGTGGAATGAGGGCACAACGGACATTGCCACTGGGATTGGTGTGGCCAGCTTTACTTCGAATGGGACATGTTCTTTGGGTGGCAAAATGGCAACTTCAAATGGTGCTGGTGCCTTTGCTGATGGAACTGCTTCGAACTCAAGAGGGATAGACACATCTACCTTAGTGTCCTCAGATGGTTGGATCTGGACCCTGATGGGGTTGAGGGTAACCGTTGGCTTCTTTGGATCATCGCCTTCTGTGATCAACCCGATGGATCCCTCGGGATCCCAATCATCCTCTACTTCAATCATGTGAATACCCCCATCTTTAGAGGGTTGTTGCGGATATTCGGGGCGGGTTCTTTTGCCACAATAACCTTATTATCGATCAGAGACTGGATCTTGTCTTTCAAGGAGCGACATTCGTCGATGGTGTGTCCCTTCATACCGGAGTGGTATGCACAGGATTTGTTTGGGTTAACCCACTGAGAAGGATTCTCAGGGGTTGAAGCAGGGATGGGGGTGACATAACCGGCGGCTTTGAGTCTCTCATATAGTTGGTCAATGGGTTCAGCAATGGCTGTATATTGTTTGGGAATCCTGCGGTCAAAATTTGGTCGTGGTCTAGGGAAGTTTTGACGAGTAGGAGGTAACTGATAGTGGGATGGTTGAGCATTGTAGGTTTGGTAGACATGCACGGGTTGGGAATATCTGGGTGAAGTAGGCTGATATATGGGAGGTGGAGATGGTTGATAGGCGGGTGGTGAGAGTGCTTGGTAGTTTGGAGTGGGTTGATATGTGAGGGGAGGTGTCGGGTAGGTTTGGTATTTTATAGGAGATTTGGTTCTTTGTGCAACCATCACAGCTCCTACGTCTCTCTTTTTGGACACACCACCGGACTGCAAGGCCTTATTTGTAGCTTGCAAGGCCTCGAAGTTTGTGACCATACCGCTCTTAATGCCTTCTTCGATTCGTTCCCCCAGCTTGATGATGTCAGAAAATTTGTGGCTTTCAATCATCATTAGTCTCTCATAGTATTGCGGATCTTGGGCTCGGACAAAGAATTTGTTCATTTGTTCCTCCTCTAAGGCAGGCCTGACCTTAGCGGCTTCCGACCTCCAGCGAGTAGCATACTTGCGAAACATTTCTGTAGGTTTCTTCTTCAGATTCTGAATGTAGAACACATCCGGCGCATTTTCTGTGTTAAATCTGAACCTGTCCATGAAATCAGAGGCCATTCCTACCCATCTTGACCATTTCTTTGGATCATGGCTGATGCACCAAGACAGCGCATCTCTTTTTAGGCTCCTCATGAACAGCTTCATGCGGATTCTCTCATCTTTTCCTACCCCAACCAGCTTTTCACAATACGTCCTCAAATTGACCCTGGGATCACCTGTACCGTCAAAAATCTCGAACTTTGGAGGTTTGTACCCCTCGGGCAGTTCGACATCGGGCTGTATGTAGAGATCTTCATAATTCAACCCTTCAATTCCCTTGTTTCCTTCAACGCACTGGATCCGGCTAGTCAATTTCTTAAGTTCTTCAGCCAGGCTCCTGATAAGCAATTCTATATAATCAGACTCGGGTGTGCCTGAGATGGGTTGGGTGGAGAGTGGCATGGTCTCCACGTAGATGGGGGTGTTATGGTGGGTGTGAAAGTGGTCATTTGTGGAGTTTTGGAGTTCTGGCAGAAGCAATGGGGTGTTGTTTGTGGTGTGGCAAGTGTTGCATTGTGTCTTTGGTGGAATAATATGGGGAGCGGGATGATTTTGTTGCTTTGGGATATTTTGGGGTGGTGTAGGGTTTTGAGTATTAGGAAAGGTGATATCTGGGGTGCTAAGCGAGAATGACAAACTTGCCAGATTCCAAACCTAGTCGAGCTCTTCCTGGAATTTTAGTAATTTCTGTTCAAGCTGGGATACATTTTCCTTAGGAACCTGAGTACCATGTCCATTAGTGACCTCTACCCGTTCAGTTGAATTCTTCCTTCTGACGCTGTTCAAATCTTCCATTTTGCCTTTGTTCTTGTTCTTAACAGGACTTAGAGGAGGAGTGGGTGGAGGGCCCTTGGATCTTGTGGAATAGGATGATGTTGCTAGAGTGCTCGAACTAACCTTTGGGGAGGGGAATAACAAAACAAAAAATAAAGCAAAAAGGTAACCAAGTTAGTTAGGATCATAAAAAAATGTTGCAATATTTAAACACATAGTGCGAGAATGTAAATCGCGTCCTAATTTGGGGACCTCTTTGAGCCCGAGGTAGGCCTAGCGACAAATTAATTTGGAGAGCTCAAGATGCTAAATGCCTCATTTCATGATAAAAAATAGACGAATCCCAGATTGATACTAAATAAACAGGAAATGAAAATCAGTAATGGCCGTTGGCCTTGTTACATTTTATATAGCGAAAAGATAAAATCCTATCTACTTGGTCCCTGAAGGTCCTTCCCCAGATTCAGCATCCTTGGCTCCGTCGAACAGCTTCCCCAGCTCGCGAAGTCCTAGCAATAGGTAGGCCCTGGCTAGATGTCCGCCTTCGTTCCCCTCAGCATTCCGACAGTCTTCGACCCTTTTGAGAAACTTTCTTTCCAGCTCCACTACGCCTCGCTCCAAGTATCCCAGTCGCTTGTTGGCACTGACAGCCATGTCCTTCCATTCCTCGATTAACTTCTGATTGGCTTCTTGTATCTTGCGGTGCTCGCTTTCGCACTCCCGGATCCTCTTGCGCAGTTGGTTGTATTTGACCCGTGCCTTGGCTTTTTCATCTATGATCCTATGACCTCGAACAGACCTAGGCTGGCCCAGACCATCATGATTATCATCCAACCAGCCGGAATAGTAGGGAGCATAACCAGCATGGTATCTATCTGGTTCGATGGTATCCTTCCCCATGACGATCTTGCAGTGCCACATATGCTGAGCTTGGCACTTGTAAGGGCTATCATCATCCTGGAAGTCAGCCCGAAAGTGACTCATCTTGCCGACCCTGGGTACAACCTGCTTCCTACCAGCCTGCCTCATAACCCGGAGAGGGACGTAAGGGTATGTTCCTCTCAGATCGATCAATATCAAGAAAGGTGCGTCTCTGGATCGGGCGATGAATTCCTCGGTTGGAAACCACTCGAACATCCATTGTACTTGCCCCTCGGTCAAATTATCAAATAGCTCGAACCATCCTTTGGCATCCTCCGGCTGAGCAAACATATCGGGGATATAATTCATTCGCTTTGGGTGATGGAAAGCCATGTGATCGTCCCAGTCCCTTCGTTGAATCTCTTGTCGGTATTCACCTTTTTGGAGATGCTCCATGAGCCAAAGTTGAAGTAGCAAATTGCAGCCTTCGAAGTGACTGGCTCCTTGTTGACACTTCTTAGGGCTCGGTATATTTCCGCAATGATCACGGGCACAATGCTGAATGGTTGCCCGCCAATTCCTCCCATTAAGGTTTTAGTTACCATGGCCAGTCTGGTGTGGATTCTTGCTTTCTTCATTGGAAACACAATCAACCCTAGGAAACAGAACATGAATACAAATACCCTTCGGTGAATATGCCCTAATGATGTGATGGAAAACTCGTCAGGATAGGTGCGGTAGGATTTGCTGTGACCGTACCTCTCATATAAATAGTCAAAGGGGATATAGGATTCTTTTAGGCATGTCAATTCTGGATTCTTCTTCAGACCCATCATTTTGAGGAAGCCCTTGCCCTTGTGGTTTTCAGGCATCAGTAAACCCGGAGTTTCCCATACCAAACCGGCCAATCCTCCTATTTCCTCTAGCAAGGGTGTCATCTCAATGTCCCCAAAGCGGAACACATCCCTTTCACAATCCCAAAACAATGTGGCAGCTTCTATGATTTTGTTATTGGGTTGAATTTCCAGGAGGGAAGGTAGATTCCCTAGATATTTTCGGACGAGAGTCTGATCACTAGAGTGAAGATCTTTCCACCAGCTTAGCAGTCTTGGGTGGATGTTGGTAACCATGCCGAATATAGGGACTTCGTGCCTCATTATCTGCAAAACAGAAGGGTTAGACCCTACCCCCACCAGACTCGACTATTTAACATCAACAATTAGCATTAAGCATTCAGTTCTCCAAATAAATGCACAGAACATGATGATGTCCGTTTGGGTTTAGGGGAACCCAGTGGACTTTGTACAAGGCTATCTTAAGGGATCATTATGTGGACAACATAATTGATCCAACTAGGTTTCACAGTTTAAACGGATTAAGGTTTCTATGGGGTTTTAGACCGGTACCCTTGAGCGGACAACTCAAGGGGGAAAGGCACGAAACCGTCGACTACACCGTTGATCGAACGGTTTTACCGCAAATATGCCTTTTCCGAATTTAGGGGGTAATAATATAGGAAGAGCGCAACCACTCATTATAAGCGTTGCTATGGGATTTGTTTGGCACGAGTGGAATATGATGTTGAGCATGATTATGCAATAATTAAAAGCATGTTGTCACGTATTTGCACGTTAAGAAAGCAATACATACAACAGTTTCATAATTTAAAGCAGTAGTAAAGGAAAGAAAAAAAAAAAAAAGACAAGTCAGTTTTGCAATGGAAAAGGGAACTGAATGCTTAAAGGAATTAAACAAGTAATTGCACATAAAGAGATATAAATTTACAATAACAGTCTGAAATGGTAAAAAACCTAAATTCCCCAGCAGAGTCGCCATGCTGTCGCGCCCCCTTTTTTCCCTCCTCGCGGCGGGAGAATCGGGTTTATGACATTTTGGGTATAGGGCAACTCGTTCCTTTTGGGAACTGGGTTTTTCATTTGAAGAATCACCACCTAATGATTTATGGTGCATTAGGACACCTTACAAGATTCAACTACAACTACGCTTTTGATAACCAAAGACAGGGTAAGGGCTTTGAAATTATCCCGAAGGGAAGGTGTTAGGCACCCCTCAGGATCCACTAGTGTGGTTCCCGGCCAGACAGTTATTGTTAACTTAGCAATAGACAAGTAGACAAATAAGGCTCAAGTAAGAGGGGATTTTAAGACACAAATGCTTGGAAATAAACAAAACATGGAAGAGCAATTATAAAAGGCTGACTTTTGAAAAGAAATCAAAATATTTTTTAAGACAAAGAAAGAAAGGGAAAAAGGGTCCTAGGTTTAATCATAATATGGATCACATCAATGCAATATCCGGTAATCACTCCTTGAGAGAGGGGCTACACGTGGTACATCATATCTATATCTACCCTTCCCCACCCCATTTAAGGTACTAAAGTGCGGGTTGGTCTCGATTACTATTGCATGCTATTACCCGTCCCATTCCTATCAGTCCCGGAGGTACTTAGGACTACTATTCCTAAAGGGAAGGGGTATTAGGCTGATTGGTTTCAAAGGATAAAATCTAAGGCGACATACAAAACACATACTGCATGTTGGGGAAGCATATAAACAGGTACAGGCTCACATACACCTCCTTGAACAAAAACACATAACTAGCATGACTTACACATACTTTTTAGGTCTGATTGAAATGCTAAGGATGAGGGGAGTTTGATTCAGAGCCAGATTCATCAGATACCTCAGATAAGAAGCCCAAATCAGGCCTGCCTGCTGGTTGGAGCAGTTACTAATTAACAGAGGCGAATTCAGTTTTATTGTTGTTATTACCTAAGGCTTGCCTAGGTGTTTAGACGGAGTCCTATAGGCATGATATCTACTTAATTCAGAATGCGACGAAACGAATTGTTTGAGATCCTATAGGCATGCTTGCTAAAGCTCGTTAAGTAAGGGAATTAGATTGTTTAAAAACTGATTAAGAATAGACTGATTTTAAAACAGACCAATTTCAGATTCTGTAGGTGATTGTATCTACTATTGCTGATTTAAACCATATGAACATGATATCTAACATTGAGTATGAATGAAACGAATCAAATTTATTTAAGAATCCCTACAGGCATGATTTCTATATGTTACTGATTTCAGCATTACGAACATGACACTTATTTTCAGCTGTTTAGAACCTAAAACATGATATCTAAGTGGCATGTAGAATTTGAATATGTCCTATAGGCAGGTTATCTAGGTGTGACATTGACCATGAAGAAACTGAGATAAACCCTATAGACATGGTGTCTAAAAAATGCAGAATTGAACACAAAGAATTTAAATAGTCCTATAGGCATGCTTTCTACCCTTGAGCATACATGATCACCCAACCCTTTTCACTAGCCATCTCCAAATATTTATTGCAGATTATTACAAACCAGAAATACCGAATTACAAAAGAAAGAATTTAAAGAAAAAGCTACAACCATAGGAAAGCCAGATTTGACTTCCTATCTGAGATATACAAGGAACCGTATCATTGCTAATGCCATTGATTTCAAAGCCTTTTCTCAGACCTGGGTGTGTCAGAGTTCCCTAAGGGCCTCGATAGGACCCCGGGCAGTGCTCACACACAAGTTACACAACCAGAATAGAGATGAGTGTAGTGTGGAAATGCCAGCCCTCATGTGTCCAAGTTCAGAGGGAGCTCTTGGGTCCCAAGGCTAGGCTCACATGAAGGGGGCAGAACTTAAGTCTAAGATGGGAGTGAAAGTGCAGAAACAGAGTTTTAAGAGCTGAGGGAATAAAGGAGAGGGAAAGGGTGATGGGAGACAGCCATTAACATTTTAGGAAATCAATAACTTCACACAAAGGGGCAGGGGATTGGGAATCCATTGCAAGGAGCCTATACTTGGGCATGGGTTAACTTTGGGCATGCACAGCAATAGGAAGTGCTGACATTCCTGTAAATCAACCAGAAGACACAACAAATAAGGGAAATATGGAGGTTATGATCCTAGGAAGATCAAATTTGAGTCATGCACATCAATTTCAAATACTGTCATGCCCCAAACTAACCACAAGCATTAAACACATTGGGGTAGGGATTTAGGATTCACAGGTCATAATGCATTGATTCAGAACAGGAGAATTAAAATTACAGCATGCTAAATAATGGTACTGGGCTAAACACAATCAGTGGGCAGGCAAGAATGCGAGAAACAGTAAATAAGCATGTTGTTGTTGGTGCAGAAAGCTTAATTAGAACATACCAGTAAGAAATGCAAAATGCAGAAAACAAGCAAGTTTCCCCACAGCCTAGCCTTGGCTTTCAGCCGGCTAGGTAAGGCAGTAAAGTAGTAGCAGAGAAGAGAAAGAGTTTTAGTGTAGTGTATGTTTGAACTCAAGTGTTATGCCTTGTGTTTGTGTCTTGAAAGAAAAGAAGTACAGGGTATTTATAGTTTTTTAGAAAACGAGTGAGAGAGAGGTAATAAGCCATAAACATGGAAACAATCATGATTCGGAATCAATTATACAAGTGATTCCTTTT
Source organism: Nicotiana attenuata (assembly GCF_001879085.1). Lineage (NCBI taxonomy): Eukaryota > Viridiplantae > Streptophyta > Magnoliopsida > Solanales > Solanaceae > Nicotiana > Nicotiana attenuata. Next base: position 274,714 of record NW_017671236.1, read on the forward strand.
AATTAAGGGAGCACTTGTTTAACGGGTGTTGACAGGTTTACAATAAGCAATGAAATCAATTTGTCAACAGGCTGACAGTTGCCATAAGAGGAGTAGTAAAATATTTAGCTAGCAATCGAGTCTAGGCTCAGAGATACTCTAATTTTGGAAAGGATACAGTAAGGCAAAACAGGAAAAGAAATCAGTTAACTGTAACGGGCAAGCGAAATCAGAATTTCACGAAGGAAAGGTTTGAAATTAGTCACAAGTTTGAAAATCAGTCAAAGGAGGAGAATCAGCATATAAATAGGGTGCATAAACATTATACATGCGAGGCCAAGCTTGTTGGCAAAGGAAAACAGCATACAATAGTAGCACAAAAAGAAAATTCAATAGATAGCAACACTCGAAGCATAATAGTCAGTTGAATCAGTAGTGAAGGAACATAGAATATCAAAAGCATGCGAAAATCTCACAGTAGCAAGTGAAGAAAACCCCCTTTGAAATTAGGGTTTCGAACATAATCGAGTTCTAGAGATGATAGAAACTGAGAATCAGAAGAATCACACAAAGGAGCAAGAGGTTTCGAAATGAAGAACTTCAAATCGAATCATGCACTTAAACTAACAGTCTCAGACTCAAAGCCATAGAGTTTTCAGCAATAGAAGAATTTTAAAGATGGATAAACAAACAAATCGGATAAAACTCAAACAAACAAACATTCACCTAATAAAAAATCAAAAGAAATTAGCGCTTTAACATGCAAACTCAGGCAGCAGGATAACACGAGCAAACATAGCAACATATGTCAAAATCAGAGAAAGGTTTTGAAATAACTTAACAAGAAAACCCTAATCGGAAAAGAGAAAGAGTTTTGAAAGCAGAGTTTTAAAGAGAATTTAAGAAAACGCTTAGAAGTTCAGAGCAAACATAGATCTGAAACAGATCTAAAAGAAATCAGAAGGATCTTAGAGGTTAGGGTTTCAGAAGAACCCCAAATGATGAGAAAGGCTTTGAAAATCATCGATCTAAGCATGAGAGTCAAGAGTCTGACTCGAATAGCCATGGTTGGCCGGAGAAAAGGTCAGAGACGACCGGAAAATAGCCATCGAGCAAAGACTGGACAAAACCCTTCATGATATGGTCATAAGACCACAGAATCGGGCACGTAGAAGCCATGGGAGGTGGATACAGGTCTCCGACGACCTTGGAAGCCATAGATTTGAGAGATATTGGGGTTGTAGTTTAATGGCGGCGGCTAGGGTTTGAGAGGATTTGATAGAGAAGGGGGATTCAGGGGCGGTGGAGTTTGGAGAATGTAAAGGGTTTGGGGGTCTTTGGGTTTAATTAGGAAAGGAGGTCTGGTGGCCGTTGATCATTTTGATCAACGGCCTAGATTGAACGGGTAAGTGGGGCAGTTTAGAGAATAGGGTTTGGGTCGGTTCAGATTGTAATTGGGTTGGGGTTATTGGGTTTTAATTGGAGGTCCAATTCAGGCTGTAATTGAAATGCAATTGGGGCTAGATTTTAAATAGCCACTTTTCCCTTATTTATTTTATAAAAAATAGCGAATTAATTTCTGAAAACAAATTAAAAGCATTAAAAAGATTTATAATTTATAATTATCACTTTAAAAATACTGGGCTTAATTTTATGAATATAACCGAAATTAGATCTTAAAAGAGGCTAATATTGCAATGTATGCAATTTAGCTTAAAAAATACAAAATAAATTTGTAAAAATATGAAAAAATTATCTTAGATATGCTTTAGAATAAATATGAGAATCCAATAAATGAATCCTCAAAAATAATAATTTTGGAAATTATTATTGGATTTTTATGGATAAAATAGGGCAATGAATTGATTTAAAAATCTTTAAAAATTAAGAAAAATAATAAAATATTTGGACATACTTATGTATGCATGCGTATGCTATTTTGAAAGTATTTTGTATATTAAAAATATATATGGAAAAATTGGATATCAACACAAGGATCTTCTTCTGGTTTTCCAGAATCTCCTTGAGGGCATCCTCAATAGACTGTGGGACCTGCGGAGGCGAAGGTGCCGACTGAGCTGCCACTGTAGTAGTCAGGACAGACAACTTAGAGGAAGTTGTCTGCATCTAGTTGTTGATGCTAAGAAGGGCCTGGCTCATACGGTGGGCAGTCAGTGGGTAAGCCGGGGTAGAGGGTATGTCTGGAACTGCTGAAGTGGATGGACCAGGGGGCGTGTCCGCAGAGCTGGAAGCAGGCTGAGTAGGGGCCACGACCACTACTGGCTCTTCAGACTGGCCAGTTGGAGCAGTGGCTGTTCCCTTGTAGTTCTTGCCTTTTGGCTTGTCATCACCCTGCATGTTGTACCATGAGAACGGGGCCTTTGCTTTCACTTTGATATCAAATGGCCGCTTTTCAACTTTGAGGTTCCTGAAGTACATGGTTAAGAAGCTGGGGAAGGGGTAGTTTCTATCACCTTCACTTACTACCTACGTTATCGCCAAGAAATCACATTCCCGACGTTAATCGGGTACCCCGCCATGATTGATGCTACTAATACTGCCCGGTGAAGAGGGAGTAAGTTGTCATGGGAAGTGGGGTCCAATCTGCTGCACACGAACGTTTCCCACCCCTTGGCCTCAAAATTCAAACTTCTTCTCAAAATTTTTACTCCTGCATTCAACCAATCGGGGGTGGTACCTGGGATTGCCAGATACTGTGCCAACCAAGGACGGACCTCCTTACCTAATTCCATCTTTGCCAAGTAGAGTGACTCATCCTCCTCATCAAAGCCCAAGTAGTCATTTATTGATTTTCCATCAAACAATACTTTCAAATTTCGCACCTTGGTCACTTTGGTGCCCTTTTTGATGTGGGCAGCATTGGTGTAGAATTCCTTGACCAGGTGCTCGTTTGCATCCACACAGTCCCCCAAGAAGTACTCCCAGCCCATTCTCTCTCTAAATTGTCTTTTCACATTGGGGTTGTGAGGCAAGAGGTCTCTATCTACAAAACTCCGCTCCGGAATCAATTTCCTCACAGGCCACCATTCCCTGAATTTATGGTAGGCCACCTCACTCACGAAGCGGTCTTGCCACACCTCCGGCTTTCTAGTTCTAGCAACACCTCCCACCTGAGGTTCACCCCCTTCTCCTACTGCCTCTTCTCCTCCTACTTCCTCATCTTCTCCTACTGCACCCTCTCCGGATAATGAAGCTGTGGGAGAGGTGGAGTATTCATTGTCACCACCAGCAGCTGAGCCCTCAGACGACTCAGAAGATACACACATTGAAGCTTGGGCAGTGGGGGAAGGTGGAGGATGTCTCTCAGTTTGTTTCTCTCCGGCCAGTCAGGAATAAATTCTAGCACGGAGTCTGAAGATGCCTCCCGGGAGGGCTCATACTCACTTCTCGATGAGTGGGAAGCAGCTCTATCAGCGGCTCGAATTGCCTTCCTGGTTGTTTTTATTGCTTCCCGAACTTGGGGAGTCAATCTTAACATCTTCTGTTTCCCTCCCCGGGAGGATTCTCATCTACCTGCTTGTTGAGAACCCTTGCATCTTTGTTTCACCATTGTCTGCAAACAACAGTCATTAAGCTTGTTATTATCCAAAAGAGCATTATGAATTGTAGTTGCAGAAAAAAAATTGTTACAGACATATGTTGCAGAGTGCGGACCGCACATAATGCAGTGCGGCCGCATAGAGGCCAATGCGGGCCGCACAAAATCCATTGCGGTCCGCACAGAGGTGGGGTTCAGACTACCCACTCTCTGAATCAATGCACTGCGGACCGCATAAAATGTAGTGCGGCCGCGGTCCTCAAAGATCAGATTACAGAACATTTAGCAATGCGGTCCGCACAAAATGCCATGGCGGACCGCACAGGGGCACCACGGACTGCACAATTTCCACCGCGGTCCGCACTGAGCAATTCAACCTATGGTTCATGATATCTTGACGTTAAGTCCAATTTTACACCTAATAAAGGGTCCCTAAGTGTTTGCCCAGTGATTTAACTACCTAATCTTAATTTAAACAAGAAATTAACTACCCTAAGTTACCAAATCGAAAGAAATACGGGAAAGGCAAGAAGGATACTAAAAGAAAATACAAAAATTAAACAACTAAAAAGAAGTAAAAGTTACCAGATGTGCGAAGTACTGATGATTAATCGAGACTATGCAGATGAATTTGTGAAATTTTTGTGATGAACAGTGATTTTTAAGGTTCTGAGAATGAAAAGTTCAAAAGTGTAAAAGGGGGGCCTCAGGCCCTATTTATAGAAAAGGTAATAGGGCCCAGCTTACCAACCTAATGCGGACCGCACAAAATGCGGTACGGTCCGTACCACATAGTGTTATGCAGGTTTGAGAAAGGCAACTATTGCGGTCCGCACAAAATGTAGTGCGGCCGCAGTGGTCCACCGCGGACCGCACAAAATATAATATGGCCGCGGTGGCAAACTTCAAAGAGCTGGTTGTTTCATCCATCATCAGTGCGGTCCGCACTAAGTTTGTGCCCCCCGCACTAGGTTCTTTGCGACCGCACAGAATGTAGTGCGGTTCGCATGCAAACTTCAGAGACTTGAACAATTTTTCCACTATGTCCTGCACTGCATCAACACAATCCTGTAGCATCTCACAACCAGTCAGTCCAAAAGTAAATCTTATACTACAATGAAAATCAAAGAAAAACAAGAAGAAAAACACATGGGTTGCCTCCCAAGAAGGGTCCGATTTAACGTCGCGGCACGACGCAGGTTTCCATCAAATCATTTGAGATGAAGAAGTGCCACCACATGGCTGTCATCAATTTTTCCCAAGTAGTGCTTGACCCTATGCCCATTCACTCTAAAAACTTCCCCACTTTTGTTCTTTAAATCAAGAGCACCAAACGGGGTCACACACACCATCTCAAAAGGTCCACTCCATTTTGACTTGAGCTTTCCCGAAAATAAACGTAACCGAGAGTTGAATAAGAGCACCAAATCCCCCACCTTGAACTCCTTGCCACGAGTATATTTGTCGTGCAGGTTCTTCATCTTATCCTTGTACAGGGACGAACTGGAGTAGGCATGGAATCGAAATTTGTCAAGTTCATTGAGCTGCTCCACCCGATGATTTGCAGCTACATCCCAATCAAGGTTCAACTTCCTTAAAGCCCACATGGCCTTGTGCTCTAACTCAACCGGTAGATGGCAAGCTTTCCCGAGCACCAACCGATACGGAGACATAACAATCGGAGTCTTGTAAGTAGTCCTATACGCCCATAGAGCATCATCCAACTACTTAGACCAATCGGTCCTATTTGCATTGACCGTTTTAGACAGAATACTCTTGATTTCCCTATTTGAGACTTCAACTTGGCCACTCGCCTGAGGATGATAAGGAGTACACACTTTGTGGTTGACGCCATACTTTGCAAGCGAGGTGTCAAAAGCTCTATTGCAAAAATGCGACCCCCCATCACTTATGATTGCACGACGAGTGCCAAACCTAAAATGCTCTTTTTGAGAAATGCAACCACACTCCTAGCTTCATTGTTGGGCAAAGCCACGGCTTCGACCCATTTTGAAACATAGTCTACCGCCACTAAATTGTAGGACGAGCTGACGAACAGGCCCATAAAATCAATGCCCCATACATCAGAAATATCAACTTCAAGAATGGTATTGAGAGGCATCTCATCTTTCTTCGAAATTCCGCTTGCTCTTTGACATTCGTCACATCTCTTCACAAGATCACTTGCATCTTTATACAAAGTTGGCCAATAAAACCCACAACTAAGAACTTTGGAAGCCGTCCTCGCCCCACCATGATGGCCACCATAGGGAGAGGAATGACAAGCCTCCAAGATACTCAATTTCTCTTCCTCTGGGACACACCTTCGGATCACACCATCCGTGCAAATCTTGAACAAATACGACTCATCCCAATAGAAATCCAAACTATCCCGTTTGAGCTTTTTCCTTTGGTTAGAAGAGAGCTCACACGGGATGATTCCAGCCATAAGGTAATTAGCAACATCCGCAAACCACGGCATATCACTCATTGACACAGAAGTAGTTGCTCATCGGGAAATGCATCATTAATCTCTAGGCCATCACATGGCCTTCCTTCCTTCTCCAAGCGGGACAAGTGGTCTGCCACTTGGTTTTCACTACCCTTCCGGTCCACAATTTCTAAATCAAACTCTTGAAGGAACAAGACCCATCGCATCAGCCTAGCTTTGGAGTCTTTCTTTGTCATCAAGTACCTAAGGGCTGCATGATCGGTGTGCACTATGACCTTGGCTCCCATGAGATACGGCCGAAACTTTTCCATTGCAAACACAATAGCCAACAACTCTTTGTCAGTTACCGTGTAGTTCCTTTGAGCCTCATTCATTGTCTTGCTCGTGTAGTACACCGGATGAAACATTTTGTTAACTTTTTGACCCAAAACTGCCCCAACCGCAACATCACCTGCGTCGCACATGAGCTTGAAAGGCAAACTCCAATCGGGTGCGGTAATGATAGGGGTGGTGGTCAACTTAAGCATGAGAAGTTCAAATGCTTGCATACAACCCTCATTGAACACGAACTTGACATCCTTTTCTAGTAGCTGCACAAAGGGTTCACTACCTTTGAAAAATCTTTTATAAATCTCCGGTAGAATCCCACGTGCCCAAGAAAACTCCTAACCCCCTTGATATAAGTGGGGGGAGGAAGCCTTGAAATCACCTCTATTTTGGCCTTATCACCTTCTATGCCATGCTTTGAAATTTTATGACCCAACACTATGCCCTCCTCAACCATGAAGTGGCATTTTTCTCAATTGAGCACAAGATTGGTGTCTTCACAACGGACCAACACTCTATCCAGATTTTTCAAACATTCATCAAATGAATCACCCACCACACTAAAGTCATCCATGAACACCTCCAAAATATCTTCCACCATATCGGTGAAAATGGCCATCATACACCGTTGGAATGTTGCCGGTGCATTACACAACCCAAAAGGCATCCGAGAAAAAGCAAAGGTGCCATATGGACAAGTAAATGTGGTCTTCTCCTGGTCCTCCGGAGCAATCAAGATTTGGTTGTACCCAGAATATCCGTCCAAGAAACAATCGAAGGCACGCCCAGCAAGACGATCAAGCATCTGGTCAAGGAAAGGCAATGGGAAGTGATCCTTGCGGGTCACCTTGTTCAGCTTGCGGTAGTCCATGCACACCCTCCATTTGGTAACTGTCAGGGTAGGAATTAGTTCATTGTTATCATTGGTCACCACGGTCATACCACCCTTCTTCGGCACACACTGCACCGGCGAAGTCCACGAGCTATCAGAGATTGGGTACACAACCCCGTCATCTAACCACTTGATCACCTCCTTTTTCACAACTTCTTGCATTGCCTCGTTTAACCTCCTTTGATGTTCCAAGGAGGGTTTTGCATCATCTTCAAGAATAATCTTGTGCATATAGAATGCAGGGCTTATTCTCCGAATATCAGCTAAAGTCCATCCAATTGCCTTCTTCCGCTTTTTGAGCACCGCCAATATGGCACCTACCTGCATGCTAGTAAGACAAGAGGAAACAATAACTGGTAAAGTTGAACTAGGGCCTAAGAATTTATACCTGAGGTGTGGAGGCAATGGCTTCAACTCCAACACCGGCGGTTCCTCATTGAAGGCTTTGTTGGAGGAGTCTTTCTATTTTCAAGATCCAAAGAGAGTTTCCTAGGCTCATAAGAATAAGAGCCCATTCCATGTAAAGCATTCACACACTCCACTCGACCCTCATCATCATTGACATCAAGATTTAACAATACGGCCTCCATAGGGTCTTCCACATTGATCATTGCACTAGTATCATCAATTATCACAGTCGTAACAAGATCCACAGATGAGCACACTTCGGTACAATTGGGCTGCTTCATTGACTTGCACACATGAAAGACTACCTTTTTATCACCCACCCGAAAAGTGAGTTCCCTGCTTCTATATCAACTAGAGCCTTCCCCGTAGCAAGGAAAGGTCTCCCCAATATGATCGGGACTTCATAATCTACCTCACAATCCAATATCACAAAATCATCTAGCAAGATAAATTTGTCCACCCGGACAAGCACATCATCAACAATACCCAATGGTCGCTTCATTGATCTATCCGCCATTTGCAATCTCATGGAAGTCAGCCTCGGTGGCCCAATACGCGAAGTCTTAAAAACTGAGTAGGTCATCAAGTTGATGCTTGCCCCTAAATCACATAAAGCTTTAGCAAAGTCTGCACTTCCAATCGTGCAAGGGATAGTGAAAGCACCGGGATCCTCCAACTTTGGAGCCATTGAATGTACTATAGCACTAACTTGGTGGGTCATCTTGATAGTTTCACAGTCTATGGATCTTTTCTTTATCACCAAATCTTTCATGAATTTAGCATAGCCAGGCATTTGCTCCAAAGCCTCCACCAAAGGCACATTGATGGATAAGCTCTTCATCATGTTAATGAACTTTTTGAACTGATTCTCATTTTTTTGCTTGGCTAGCCTTTGAGGATAAGGTGGAGGTGGCCTAGGCAAGGGTGCCTTGGCTTTTGGCACAACCAGCTCCGGCATGTCTATTACGTGTTCCCTAGACGGGTTCACGTCATTTTGCGTTTCCACCTCGACATCTTTAATATCAATCCTCACTTCTTCGTTCATATTTTTATCAACCACATTCTCAACTACCAAAGGAACTTCATCTTCTTGCAACTCAACTTTATCACCCAAAACTTGCTTTTGTTTGGAGGCATTCACATCACTGCCTCGTCCACTCCTAGTAGTTACAGCCATAACATGATTGTTCCCACCCTTTGGGTTAACCACCGTATCACTCGGTATAGCCCCCTTAAGGCGAGTATTTATAGACTGTGAGATTTGGCCTAGCTGAACCTCCAAATTCCTGATTGAAGTGTTGTGAGAAGCCAATTGCACATCGAAGTCAGCATTCTTTTTCATTATCTATTCAAACATCATTTCAATTCTCCCTATTTCATTGTTGGAAGAGCTAGGACCCTGGGATGGAAAAGGTGGTGGATTGCTCGGTTGTTGGTACATTGGGGGCCTTTGAAAGCCTTGCCCCTGATTTCCCTGGTTATTGTTCCATCCACCCTGGTTGTTGTTGTTGCCCCAGTTTCCTTGATTGCTCTAATTGTTGTTTTGATTGCCCCAATTCGGATTTTGATTATTGTTTTTCCCTAGTTGTTGATTATTCCAATTATTGTTGCCTTGTTGTTGATTACCCCAATTGCCTTTGGATCTCATTATTGCTGTTGGTTGGAAGAATTGCCTCTTTGGCCTTGATAATTATTCACATATTGTACCTCTTCATTCTGCCCATCATATCCACCATCTTGGAATCCACTACCATCATTGTCAAATTGATCCGAACTCCCTTGGTTCTGTTGACCTCTTTGTCTTCTTTGGTTCACTAGCATGTTAACACCCTCCATGGCATTCACTTGGTAAGGATTTTGGACTTGTTGCAACTGTGCCTTTGCTAGTTAGTTCATGGTTATTGTCAACTCAGCTGCCCATGATCATGTAATTCTTTGTGCAAATGAGTGACTGTGGGGTCACCCTAGGTCACATTGGCTCTACTTTGCCAAGCGGAGGACGTGTCAGCCATCTCGTCAAGTACGGCACAAGCTTCATCATACTTCAGTTTCATGAAATTACCCCCAGCAAGTTGATTCACTATGCATTGATTTGTTGTGTTGATGCCTCGGTAGAAAGTTTGTTGCAACATATTCTCCGTCATATCATTGTTGGGGCATTCCTTCACCATGGTTCTATATCTCTCCCAAATCTCATGCAATGGTTCGGTGGGCTCCTGCTTGAAAGCTAAGATCTCATCCCGCAATGCTGCCATATGCCCTAGTGAGAAACACTTTGCAATGAACTTGTCCGCACCCAAGTAGTGATGGAATGGTTGGGAAGTCGCTCAAGCCAATCCAACGCCTTCCCTCTAAGTGAAAATGGGAAGAGTCTCAACCGGAGTGCATCCTCGGACACATTAGTTTGCTTGCTCCCCCAACAGGTATCCACGAACCCCTTTTGATTGGCAGCGCCCATGAAATACCCACGATGCTCCAGCAATGTCAGCATCATATTAGTAATTTGGAATTGCCCGCCCAGATCCGGGGTGGGACAATTGCACTTGCATAGCCTTGGTTTGGGAGAACTCGAGGAACCACTCATGGAGATGGCGGAGGAGGGTCTGGAATATTTTCATTAGCATTGGCCTGGCGGCCTCTTCGTTGTCCTGGAGGTACAAGAGGCACCTCATCCTCTCCATTATCATCAACCTCCTCCCCCGCAATCACGTTTCTAAGAGGGTCATTAGCATTTAATGCCATTTTGTACCTAAAGTTGTGACACACACAAATTAGTAACAAAGAAGGAAAGAAGAACAATACACAAAACTATTTAGATAGATAGCCAAAACAGTTAGCTCCCCGGCAACGGCGCCAAAAAGTTATCTAAGCCAACCCTGCACTACTATTGAGTAGCGAGAGAGGTCGAAGTAGCTTTTACCCGATTAAGGTCGGGATCGATTTTCACAGGGAGCTAGATATTGGAGTAAGCTAGGATTAAACTATTGCGAGTTGTTCAAATGATTAAAAGGCACTAGGGTAATGACTTTCGCCAAGGTGGTCAATTGACGGATTTTTGAGTCTAAAGCTAGATTTTCACATTTGGGGAGTATGATATAACCGTTGCTCGATTCTACTCACTCTATACCTCTCGGTAGTTCGATTGATTTTGCCCGAATTGACTTTCTCAAGACCAATTGGGTATGCAAATTTGCACAAGCAATCAAGGTTCAAGTCGGGTATTACTATCTCTAGGTTTAACCCTTTAATTCGGGCTATCAATCTCTTGAGTACGCCCCAATTCCTTGTTGGACCAATTTCAGAGACTTAGGCTCTCTTTGTCTAGAAGAGCCAAAGTCAACTAAACACAAACTAGTGTTTGCAACCACTAATTCAGCAATTAAACATGAAACTAGTCCAAATATCAAACACCCATAGTCAATCAAGCCCTAAAACACAAGACCCATCAATTACCCACACTAGGGTTGAGCCACAACCCTAGCTTATGGGTCTAGCTACTCATAATTAGAGAAGAAAACAAAGAAATAGATGAAGAGAAACCCATAATAATTAATTAATAAATTAAACTTGAAGATTCAATGTTGAGATCACACTAAAATTACTCGAAATAGCTAAAAGTAATGAAGTCACGAGCGCAGCTCTGAGTACAAAACTATGATGACCTAAAAATGGGAAAAGAATCTATTTATACTAGGCTAAAAATCTCGGACGAAAATACCCCTGCGTGGCTAGGCGGACCGCACAAAATCAAGTGGCCGCACTAAGGCTCTTGACTTGAATATCCAGCTCTCTGAACTTGGGCAATGCGGACCGCACAAAGTCTAGTGCGGCCGCGGTGGCTTCTAGAGCGGTCCGCATGAAATGGAGCGCGGACCGCATTGGCTCTGCGGACTGCACTAAATCGAGTGCGGCCGCAGTGACTCCAATGCGGACCACAAAAATTCCTTTGCGGTCGTATTGCCTTTTTGGCCTAAGATGCATACTCTCTGAACTTCACTTGTGCGGACCGCACAGAATGGTGTGCGGCCGCACTGGCCCTGTTTGACTAAGCTTTGCCTTGTTTTGGTGTGCAAGTTTCACTCCTTTTTGAGCTGGTATTTGACACCTTGTCACCTTTTTGATCAAACATGCAATCAAGCACAACTTGTGAGCCTTTGGGACTATTTTGTACACATTTCTAATCAAAACTTGAGCATGAAGGAGTGTAAAATGCATCATATTCCCTAGTTATCATTAGCCCTAGGTTCATTGGCCCGTTTGATATTCTTGATCGAGTGGGGGAGGTGGCTTACAGACTTGCGTTGCTGAATCGCGCAACGGACTCAACCTTAGGAAGAGTGGGCGCTAATACTTTTACCCAATAGTGGTATCGGGGTCAATTTCCACAGGGAGATAGAAAGGGAGTTGGATATTTGCTTATTCTAGAAATGCGTGTTTGCTTCTAATTGATCTTCTATCATTTTTGGGTTTTTATGATTATCAACTACAATTTAACAACTACTAATTATAACTAAATTATGCTAAGATATTAATTCTAGGTTGTATGCAAGATAGAGAAAGGCACTAGGGTCGTGGCATTTACCTAGGTGGTCAACTAACGGATAGAGATTCCTAATACAAGAATGATGATTATGGGGCTTATGCTATAACCGTTGCACGATTGCACTCACTCTCACACCTCTCGATAGAAAGAGTGATTTTGCCCAATTGACTCTCTCGAGACCAATTGGGTAGGCCAACAAGCCCAAGCAACTTAGGGTTCAAGTTGGGTAATTACTCTCTCGAGGTTTAACCCGTTAATTGGGACTACCATTCTCATGGGTCCATCACAATTCCGTGTTGGGTTAATTTTGGAGTCATAGACACTCTTTCTCAAGAAGAGTCAAGACCCACTAAGCTAGACTTAGTGTTTGCAACCACCAAATCCTAGTTAAATCATAAAATTAACCCAAATAGCAAACACCCAACATCATTCAAGCATTAAACAATCACACCCATTAATTACCCACACTAGGGTTGAGCCACAACCCTAGCTAATGGGTTTAGCTAGACATAATAGCAACAGAAATTGAAGAAGTAGTAGATAAAATCAACATATTAATTAACTAGAATGTTAATCTACAAGAATCCACGATAAAACAAGATGAAAGTGCCCAAAATAGGCTAAAACTTGAGTCTCACGAGTGCTGCTGCTATCTGATATCTAAAACTTAACCTAGAAATAATAAAATATTCTATTTATACTAGGCTAGAAAAATTGGACAAACAATACCCCTGCGGGGCTGGCGCGGACCGCGCAGAAATGCAGCGGGGCCGCGTAGGGGTCTTGGCCTTCGATCACTCACTTCTGAAACTGGGGACGCGGACCGCACAAAGAGGTAGCGCGGCCGCGCAGGCTAATGGGCGCGGACCGCACAACAATGAAGCGCGACCGTGTGGACACCAGCGCTGACCGCGTAGAAAGGAGCGCTGACCGCGCATGGAAACCCTTGAAATGGATGCTCTCTGAATCTCCTAGCGCGGCCGCGCAGCAAATCAGTGCGGTCCGCGCTAGGTCCTCTTGTCCCCACTTTAATGATTTTTGACACTTGAGCAGGTTTCACTCCGTTTCGAGCCGATATTTGACTTTTGTCATCTTGTCGCTCAAACCTGCAATCAAGTGCACTTTGTAAGCATTCTGGGTCTATTTTATGACAATTCATACATAAAGCATAGGCAAGTATGGGCATAAAACGTGTTAATATCACAGTTATCAGTTGCCGCCGACCTTATCAGCCGTGAATCCAGTGTTCCATGTGTCCATGCTTCGGAAGTATCACGACGATCCATCCCGCGTGTTAGATTTCAGCACTGTCCAGTTGGACAAGGACTTGTCCTACGAGGAAGAGCCGGTAGCTATTCTAGATCGGCAGGTTCGTCAGTTGAGATCGAAGAGTTTTCCTTCTGTTCGTGTTCAATAGAGAGTTCAGCCTGCTGAGGCATCGACCTGGGAGTCCGAGTCCGATATGAGGAGCCGTTATCCCCATCTTTTTTCCGACTCAGGTACTTCCTTATTATGTCCGTTCGAGGACAAACAGTTGTTTCAAAGGTGGAGAATGTGATGACCCAAAAGGTCATCACCTGTTTTAGAAATAAACTCTGTGTCCCGAGGCCTTAAAAACCTCTTTCTGTCTCACGTCGACTTGCGTACGTGGTCCGGACCTATATCCGGAAAGCCTTCTATGTGAAAATATGAGAAATAGAAATTTCTAGAGCTAAAATTTGATTATGGTTAACTTTGGTAAACATTTTGAGCAAACGGACCCGGATCCGTGTTCCGACGATCCCGGGAGGTCCGCAGTAAAATATGAGACTTGGGCGTATGCCCGAAAATGAATTCCGAGGTCCCAAGCCTTAGAAATTAATTTTTGAAAGAAATTGTTTTACTGAATTATCTAAGAAATGAAGAAAAGAATTAATGTTTGAAACTATTGATATCGGGCCCGTATTTTGGTTCCGGAGCCCGGTACAAACTTGTTATAGTATTTAAAAGATAACTGTGAAATTTTGTAAAAAACGGAGTTTATTTGACGTGAGTTGGACTTCCGGTTGAAGAGTTATGAACTTTAAGTGTTCTTTATGAAAATGATGAGTTTTGAGGTTTAATTCATGGTTTTGCATGTTATTTTGATGATGTGATCGCACGAGTAGGTCGATATGATGTTTTTGAGTTGGTATGCTCGTTTGGTTTGAAGTCCCGAGGCCTCGGGTGAGTTTCGGGTAGGTTCCGGGGTGTTTTAGGCTTATAACATAGCTGTTGCAGGTCCAGAGATGTTGCAGATCTCTAAACCCATCAGTGCTGACAGCATTGATTTTGTGCTGATCGCGGAGGAGCCTTTGCGGTCGCACTCCTTTTTGTGCGGTCCGCGGTGAGGAAAAATTTCACTGGTCTGACTTCGGTAGCCTATATCTTTTGATCTACAAGAAATTTTGAGATGATTCAAAAACGTAAGTTGTAGCCCTTTGTGTCTAGTTTACAGAAAGGTAAAGAAATCACAATTTTGACTTCTGTAGAGAAAGTTATGGCTAAAATACTAAAGCATGTCACTGCAATCAACATTGTGAGCTCCGCGGCCGCACTCCTTTTTGTGCGGTCCGCACAGAGGATCTGAGAGGGGTATATTTAAACGATTTTCAGTTATTTTTCATTTTTCAAAACCCCAAAAACATAAGAGGCAATTTTTCAAACAACCTTTCTTCTCCAAAACATTAGTAAGTGATTTTTAACTCATTTTCTTTACTCCTTAACTTCTTTTTACAAGATTTCATCCTAGAATCTAGGGTTTTCATGGTGGAATTGGGAATTTTGGGTAAAACCTAAGAATATTAAAATTTGGGGATTTTGACCTCAAATTGAGGTCGGATTCCAAAACCAATTATATATCCGGGCTCGGGAGTGAATGTGTAATCGGGTTTTGATCCGAATTTCGGATTTGGACCAAGCGGGCCCGGGGTTGATTTTTGACTTTTTGGGAAAAACTTTAGAAAACTTATTTCCATGCATTAGAATTGATTCATTTAGCATTTATTAAAATAATTAGGTAACTTGTGGCTAGATACGTGCGAGTTGGTGGTGGAATCAAGAGGTAAAGCGATAGTTGAGGCTTGGATTGTGTTCGTGGCATCGAGGTAAGTGTTTGGTCTAACCTTAGCTTGAGGGATTAGGAGTTGTGTCTTATTTTCTATGTTCGAACTGTGGAGTACGATGTATAGGCATGGTGACGAGTATCTATACGTCGGTGTCAAGCATGCCTGTGAGTCTTGTATTGTGATTGTTGTGACTCCGTTGAGGTTTATTGTGCTTCATATGAGGATTATCATTATTGTTCCCTTGCCGGGATGTTGTTGTCATATTGTTGTTCCCTTGCCGGGATGTTGTTGTTATATTATTGTTCCCTTGCCGGGATGTTGTTGTTATATTATTGTTCCCTTGCCGGGATTCTGTCATGATTGGTATTGATTAATGAAAAGGGAGCGGGTTGCACGCCTGCAACGGTAACATATGAAATGGGAGCGGGTTGCACGCCTGCAACGAAAATATATGAAATGGGAGCGGGTTGCACGCTTGCAACAGAAATATATGAAATGGGAGCGGGTTGCACGCCTGCAACGGTAACATATGAAATGGGAGCGGGTTTCCCGCCTGCAACAGTAACATATGAAATGGGAGTGGGTTGCACGCCTGCAACGGAAATATATGAAATGGGAGCGGGTTGCACGCCTGCAACGGTAATTATATGAAATTGGAGCGGGTTGCACGCCTGCGACGGTAATTATATGAAATGGGAGCGGGTTGCACGCCTGCAATGGTATTATATGAAATGGGACCAGGTTGCACGCCTGCAACGGTACAATATGAAATGGGAGCGGGTTGCACGCCTGCAACGGTACTATATGAGATGGGATCGGGTTGCACGCCTGCAACGGTATTACATGTGTACTTGTTCTTCTTATTTTCTTAGCTTTTCTGGTAATTGATTTATAGCATTCCTTACATTTCTCTACTGTTGTTCTGTTGTTATTTGTTACTCCCCGCATCATGTTTCCCCCGCCCAACTTTAGTCGTAATTATCTGCTTCCATTTCCGTTGTATATGATATAAATGCACAGGTTTATGTGGTAGTCTGGTCCTAGCCTCGTCACTACTTCGCCGAGGTTTGGCTAGGCACTTACCAGCACATGGGGTCGGTTGTACTGATACTACACTCTACACTCTTTTGTGCAGATCCTAGTGCTGTAGATTTCGGACCGCAGTGAGATTGTTGTTTTTTGTTCATCAGGCGACCCGAGGTAGTCCTGCAGGCGTCTGCAGGCCTTGGCATCTCCTTCTATCTACTATTCCTGTTTCTTTCATGTATTTCCAGAGACAGTATTGTATTTATTTCTTTTAGACCTTTATTTATAGTACTCCTAGACAGTCTGTGAAGTTGTGACACCAGTCTTGGGTAGATTTGTTATGGATTGGTATTAGCAGTATTATTAAAACTTTACAACGTAGCCTTTCGCTTATTCAATTCTGTTGATATCTAATTGCTGGCTCTTGACTGTTATCGGATTAAAAATGGAAACAAGGCAAATTATTTAGTTGGTTGGCTTGCCTAGCTTTCACTAGTAGGCTCCATCACGACTCCCGAGGGTGGGAAATCCGGGTCGTGACAATTGTAGCGAGCTTTTGTTGAAGAAATCTTTTGTAGTACTTGACTTTTAAGATTAGTTCTTTGTTTCTACGCAAATTTTAAGCTTTAAGAGCTATTTATTAGAATTTTTTTAGATTGAACAAGAATCAAACAGACCACACATAGTGGTCTCCCTTTAGTTTTGGCAAATAAAATCAGCCAAACTTTGAACTCGTGAATAACTCATTTGAACACCCTAAAATGTTGTACTGCCACACTCAACTGTATTAAGGGTGTTCGAAATATAATACATAACAATATAAAATTGCATTTAACTTATACACTCATTATAATTTTTCGGCGAAGAATGTGCGCTTGACCACCTTGGGCATAAGGTGGTGTTTACCTGTAAAATAGTACAATTTAATTTATACGTGGTTTATAGACAACCAAATCGATTTGATCCCGAAATGATAATTAAATTAAATAAGAATGTAAGACTTAGCGTTGAAATCAAGATAAGACAGTAGAGAGCTTGGTTCCGGGAGCAGAGCTTTCGTAGGCAGTAATAACGATATTAAAAAGAAAAAAATAAAGTATTATTGAGCTTTGAATAGTATATAGCATAAGTTTGTCAGAAAATTCGTGTTCTTACAATGGTTGTTGGAATCCTTATTTATAGTGACACCTAGGGAACAAGGTCCTATGATCAAACCCCTCTTCAATGATAATTATGGAGGCCATTGAAGAATGTGTAACAACAGGGTATGAATGCCATATTCTCTATAACGGATTATGTATTTAATACTGCAAAATATTCTTCATTGAATGCTATCGGGTGATAGGTATCCATTTGTCTTCATGAGCAACATTCTCTTCGGGGGCTTCCCGGTGCCAGCCGAGACTGCTGCCCCCGGTCTGGACTTCCATATGTCTCGCTTTCTATGTGTCTGTGTTTCCAAGTGCCACTCTATTATAAGAGCATTTAATATGAACCAATTTTACTCTATACAGATAGTCCCCCTGCTTTTCGGTGACACATCCTTGTGTCTTGGTGAAATTGGTAAAGATATCGTTCTTGGCGGAAAATTTACTGACTCCCTCTGAAAAGTTTCTGAAGCTTGATTAGACGCACGTCTCTCCATATTTGATGCCCCGAACACGTGTCATCCCATGATTAATCACTACTTTTGCCGGTTCTCGAGGTAATCATGGTCACGATTTTAGCCGCTTACTCCTTTACTTATACGCTTCCATCTTCTTCTCTTACACTTCATAATTTTTCGAACTCTCTCAAACATTCTTTACTCCACTCTCTCTTACTTTTAACTTCCTTCTTCAGAGAAACCCTTACTTCCTTGTGCTAATTATGGCCTCCTCTTCGAGACTCTTGTTCTTCAAAGAACAAAGAAAGCGCTGATGATGTTGCTCCTCCTACGGTGAGCAGCACTTCTGCTAACTTCTGCACATGGGTTGTTGGTGTATACCCTTCTTCTATCCGTCCTTCTAGCATCCTTGCTTTTAAGGAAAAGTGTGGCTGCAATAACTTGAACATCATCGCTCTTGACCTAGCGAAGCGGGTAATGTTCCCCAAGAAGGGTTTTACGTACGTTTACACGTACCCCTTCACTTTAGGCCCGTTTTCATTGAGCGAGGACTTGACTCCGTAATCTTAGAATTCTGCCTCCACTATCAAGTCTGCTTAGCTCAGTTGAGCCCTTCTGCGTTGCGGACTGTAGCTTATTTTCGGCAGTTATGCCAGGAGACGGGGGAAGAACTGTCCCTAGCTCGATGGATAAACCTTTATTCCCCCAAGATTTTCCTTGGGGGAATGATAAACTTCAGCAAACGTGGTCATCATGCTTTGCTCACCAACATGGATGACGACAATAACCATGGTTGGATGGAGCGGTTCATTGTAGTTGCCACCAGAGACATCATCCCGGCCACAACTTCATCCTTTCCTGAATCATGGAATCATACACGTAACTTCAATGCCTATCCTTTCTTCTAATTAAAGGTTATTTCATGCTATCGATGATCCTAATTTTTCCATCATTTCAGCAACTTGGTGGGCACCACCAAGGGTTGAAGGCTTGGATCAGTGGGTCCAGAAAATTTTGGATGTTACCATGCCTGAGACCCGCCGCTGGAAAGAACTGGCCCTCAAATACGGGTGGAAGGCCAAAAATCATGGTAAGTTGATTCTTGAGTTTATCTTGTTCTTTATCTCACATATAAGAAAACTGGATAATGTCTCCTTTTATTGAATTCAGGTCTTCCCTAGGGCTCTGTTACCGTCATCGAGGAAGACGTGTCAATAATATCTCCCCCTCATCGCACAGATGTTGGCAGTTCCTAGTCTGGTAGCCGTTAGTCCCATGGTACCCGCACCATAAATTAGGATCCCTCTAACTGGGATCAGATCTCATTGGCTTCGGAAATCGTGCTTCCTTAATATTCCTTATAGCCGACACTAATTCCACTACGCTGATGTGGAAGGTGTATTCGGATTACCTAGGGTAGTCAGAGTCTCAGGGGTCCGATACCTCTTTGTCCTACAATGATCTGCTATTCCGACTGCGATCGACTCTCCTATCGGTAGCGAATCTATCCGCTAACCGAAAACCTCTGCCGCATCCTTCGACCTTTCATAGAGCAAATACCGACTTCTAGAGGACCTTCGATCTGTGTTGAAATCATCCTTCGATTTATTCTTATTCTTATCCCAGTCCCGACCCTTGTTTGATACCGGGAAACCGAGCTGGTCATCCTCAATTCTTATCTTTGAGTCGTACCGGTTGTGAACATCCGCCCGTGTTATTGCTTGGAATTCGACCAGACTTTCTTTCTATTTCTGGCAAGCACCGAAACATCTCAGATTCAGCCATTTAGTAAATGATTCAGCTGCCCATTCGTCTGGTATGGACGGCAACAACATCCTTTCTTTTTGGAATCTGGTCATGAACTTCGGCAGCAATTCAGATTATTCTTGTGCAATCCTGAATATGTCGGCCTTTCGGGCATGTACCTTCCTGGCCCTAGCATGTGCCTTGATAAAAGAATCCATGAGCATCTCGAAGGAATCTATTGAGTGCTCGGGTAAAAGCGAATACCATGTCAGAGTCCCTTTCGTGAGGGTCTCCCCGAATTTCTCCAGTAAGACTAACTCAATCTCGTGTGGAGCTAAGTCTTTCCCTTTTACCTCCATTATGTAGGCGGTGACGTGCTCCTGAGAATACAAAGTCCTATCATATTTCGGCACGTCTGGTATCTTGAACCATTTCGTGATCAACTCTCGTACCGCGCTTGGTTTGAACGACAACTGGTGTATTTCTTTAAATTTGGTCCTTTTAATACTGGCGGTACACCCTTGAATTTGATCCATTCGGCATTTATTTTCCTCATAAGCCGCATAAATTTGATTTTAAAGGTATCATTCTCATTGTTGTTACCTGATTCACTATCGTTCCCCACGGCCCTGTCGAAGCCGACTTCGCCCTTCGGGGTATTATTGTCAACCCTCTGAGTTGTTTGGTTTGCGGGAGCACTGGAAGGAACTGGACCTCGTCCATCCGCATTGTTGGAAGCACCCGACAATCCCTGCCTCAACTCCATCCTAACCTGATCTTGTCGTGAGAGGTGACTTATAATAGCCTTTTGTTGCTCCCTTAGGATTCTTACTGTTTCAGCGATGTGCTCGTCCTCAGCATCATCAAGAGTTGCCTCTCGAACATATCGTAAATATTGCCGGCTATGGACCGGCGTGGCCTCATCCCCCTCGTTGCGGGTATCATTGATCGAGTCTTCGTGTTGAGGGTGATTTCCTTGGGCCTCAACGTCGTATGCGACGTTTACATCGTTATCTGCCATTTTTATGATTTTCTGCTAATTACAACGAATCAAACAGGTTAGTAATAGATGCAAGGATCAACTCAATTACGCAATTGTCTAAGCCCCACGGCGGGCGCCAAACTATTTACCCGTAAAACGGTACAGTTGAATTTATACGTGGTTTATAGACAAGCAAATTGATTTGATCCCAAAACAACAATAACAACAACAACAACAATAGCAACCCAGTAAAATCTCACTAATGGGGTTTGGGGAGGGTAGTGTGTACGCAGACCTTACCCCTACCCTGAAGGAGTAGAGAGGCTATTTCCGAAAGACGCTCGGCTCAAGAAAACAAAAAGATAAAAGGAGACAATATTAGTATCACCACAGAAATCATAGGGAAAATAGGAACAACATAATTCCAGAAGAAAGATGCAAAGTAAAAACGATAGCTAGTAAATAGGTCCTGCACTGAAAAGTAAAATAGTAAGACACAACATTGGCGCTCTATAACAGCTTTATTGATCCCAAAATGATAAATAAATTAAATAAGAATGTAAGACTTAGCATTGAAATCGAGATAAGACAGTAGATATCTTGGTTCCGGGAGCAGAGCTTCCGAAGGCAGTAATAACGATATTAAGAAGCAAGAAAATAAAGTGTTATTGAGCTTTGAATATTATATAGCATAAGTTTGTCAGAAAATTTGTGGCCTTACAATGGTTGTTGGAATCCTTACTTATAGTGGAACCTAGAGAACAAGGTCCTAGGATCAAGCCCCTCTTAAATGATAACTATGGGGACTATTGAAGAATGTGCAACAACATGCTATGAATGCCATATTATCTACAGTCAGACCCCTCTATAACAACATCCTATATAACAGCCATTCACCATAAAGCCTATTTTTTTGGGAACCGATTTTTTATGTTATACTTTACCTCTCTATAACAGCTTTCTACCTATAATAGCAACATCCATCTTTATGATAGTACTCTTTATAAAATTACCCCTCTATAACAGCTATGTAGATTTTAAAATTATTAATAATAATAAATTTAAATATTTTAATCAATTGAATATCTTTTTGCTGAAAGTTTGGATGCAAATCTTCGGCGATTCAAGCGTTACATCACTAGTAAGAGACTTGAATCTACGAAACAAGCTATAATTATGGAGTTCTTCCATCAATCTTGAAAGATTTTATTGTGTGCCTTAGAGTTTAAATGTTTGTACGTTTAGTTATGAATTTATTGATAATGTACTAGATTTATTTAGCATTTAATTTGTGAAATATTCATATCTTTTGAGATTTTGAATTTAAATATTTTTTTACCTTAAAATATGTAAATATTAAAAAAGAAAAAAAATTCTTTTTTTGGGTAATTTTTGTCTATGGCAGCCATAATATATTCAAACGCCAAATGTTGTTATAGGTGTATAACAGTCATTCACTTTAAAAGCCAAAAAATTTCGGAACAACGATGTTGTTATAGAGAGGTTTGACTGTATAACGGATTATGTATTTAATACTGCAGAATATTCTTCATTAAATGCTATCGGGTGAGAGTTATTCATTTGTCTTCATGAGCAACATTCCCTTCGGGGGCTTCCCGATGCCAGACAAGACTGCTGCCTCTAGTCTTGACTTCCACCTGTTTTGCTTTCCATTTGTCTCTGATTCCATATGTCACTCTATTACACGAGCATTTGATATGAACCGATTTTACTCTATACAGGTGGCTACGCCACTATTGACGCCATTTTGGGGGAAAAAATGAGGCAGTGACTTAAAAGCAAAAAAATGACAGCTGATTTTAGGGTTCGGATTTCTTTTCGAGCGTAGCAAACGCAGCAGCGTTCTTCCTCGACCAGTACATTCTCATTTCTTCTTCTTCGACCGCATACTTTTTTCTTCATTCCTCTTTTTTTTCTTCCACTTTCTTCTTTCTTCTTCTGCTTCTTCTTTCTTGAGACATTGATTTCTCTGTCTTCTCCTCTATTTATGGAACTTTTTTGCTCACCTTTTTTCTTCCTCCATACCTATAATTTTTTTACTTCCTCTCTGAATTTGAAAATCTTGAATAAAAATGGATGTTCCTTCATTTTTATTTTCGAATCTACTATTTATTGAGCTTTGAATTGAAATATTTGCTAATATGCTATTGCTATTTAGTTTCTGGTCATTTATACATACAAATTTAATATTTTAATTTTTCTTGTATTAATTGGCGCTTCATGTCAAAAAGGAGAGCACTTCGCTTCTTGCTTTTCGCCTTACTTAAGTAGGCCCTCATTTTTTCTATCGTCTTAACACTGACTTATAAACTTCAATTACTTATGAAATATAAAGTTTATTTCAAATTCACTACCAATTCACATAATTCATCAAATAAGGCTCAAGAAATTCTGGAAATCTGGTTAAGCTAAGAGTTTTATTTATTTCCAATAGTAAAACACTAATACTTGGGACTGAATAGAGTATCGGGTCGTTACAATTATTGTCGGAAAATAAGTCGAAAAAGCTATTTGAAATCGGCATTTGGCCTTTTACAAAAACGAAACACTACACAAGAGTACTATAGAATACTTTTTTATCGAAATACATGTGAAAATTAGAGTGTAATTATTCTCGCTTTATTGCTTACATTCACTCTATGAAAGTATCAAATGACCCTTGGAAAACATCCACTAAGTGCTGGAGGTTTAGGAAAGAATGAAAAATTACTTCTGCATGTTGTTTTTCCTTTACTCTTAGGTCTAGGGTTTTTCTGTTTTGTTCCTTTTTTTTCTGGAAATCATTTGAAGTTATGACTGCTTCAGACGATAATATGAAGTTTGGACTACAATTTTGGAACTTCAAACGCGATTGTCTGAAGTTTATACTGCTTCAGGCAAACTGTGGTCATAATTGTCTGAAGTTTACTCTATGACGGAAGAACTTTAGACCCATTTTTTTCCAAGAAATCATTTGGAGTTAGGATTGATTTAGACGAACATCAGACGCGATTGTATGAACTGTGATGGGGGAACTTCAGATGTGATTATTTAAGTTGGCACTGATTCAGTCGAACTTCAATCATAATTGTCTGAAGTCTACACTGCGACGGAAGAAAGGGTCTGAAGTTTGCACTTTCATTTTTTTGAATTTTACACTATCCGATATTTATAACTTCAGATACGATTGTCTGAAGTATGTTTTGAAGCGGGTAAAATTTGCAAAATTTTTGTATACTTGTATACGGTCAAAATTATATGTCTCCTGTGATGACCCAAGAGGTCATCACTTGCTTTATAAATGAATTCTGCGTTTTGAGGCCTTAGAAACCTTTTTTAGCATCACCTCGATTTGCATGCGCAGTCCGGGCGCATAGCTGGAAAGCCTATATGTGAAAATCTGTGAAAAACAATAAATTTTGACTATAAAATAAATTAATTAGACTTCGGTCAATGTTTAGGGTAAACGGACTCGGACCCGTGATTCGACGTTCCCGGAGGGTCCGTAGGAAAATATGGGACTTGGGCGTATGCCCGGAATCGGATTCCGACGTCCAAACCCGAGAAATGAATTTTTGAAACAAAATTGTTTTCTGAGACCTGCAACTCTTACACTTAGACGAATTTCAACCCATTTTCACATCTGTTCAAAACACAAACTCCCTAGGGCGATTTTTCAAGAACAACTCTTTGCCCAAATCAATTGTAAGTCGTTTTTAACTAGTTTCCTTCAATCATTAATATCTTTTAACATGATTTCAACTTAAAATCATTAATTTTCATGGGAGAAATTGGGTATTTTGGGTAGAACCTAGGTTTTTCAAAAAATTGAGGATTTGGACCTTGATTTGAGGTCCGATTTCAAAACAAATTATATATTTGGGTTCGTGGGGAAAGGGTAATCGGGTTTTGGTTCGAACCTCGGGTTTTGACCATGTGGGCCCGGGGGCGATTTTTGACTTTTTGGGTAAAACTTTGGAAAATACATTTTCATGCATCTGAATTAATTCATTTAGCGTTTATTGAGGTAGCCACCCGATCTACTGTCCGAAGTCTACAGCACTGGGATCTGCACAAAAGAGTGCAGAGTGTAGTATCAGCACAACCGAACCCATGTGCTAGTAAGTGCCTAGCCTAACCCCGGCGAGGTAGTGACGAGGCTAGACCAGACTACCACATAAACCTGTGCAATTCAACTATATATAGCGGAAAAGAAGTACAGAAATAAACAGTCAAGTATAGGAGGGGTAGCATGCTGCGGGGAGATATCACTTTCTGGATAGAAAGACAACATGTAAATGAAAGAAGCAATATACATCTCGGATATCAACAACGAATCAGAAATCAATAAATGCACGGCATCACCCTTCGTGCTTTTACTCTCTTTCCTCACCATATAATCAATATAATCGGCACGGAATGGTACATCGTGCGGCACGGCATCACCCTTCGTGCTTTACACTCTTTCCTCACAATCATACACGGCATCACCCTTCGTGCTTTACACTCTTTCCTCACAAAACAATATACGGCATCACTCTTCGTGCTTTAACACTCTTCCTCACCCAAACAACAATCACAAACAATAGGACAAGGGAATAAACGAAATTATAATAAGAATTCCGGCAAGGGAACAACAATTTAACAATTTAGTCCCGGCAAGGGAACAACATCAATAATCCTCAACATCCCGGCAAGGGAGATAACAAATAAAGCAACAATAGCCCGGCAAGGGTGACAACATAATAACCTCTTCTCTTTATTACTTTTACTTCACAATTCACTTCATAACTCGAGCCAATGCTCTAGAGGTTCAATTATCACTTACACTTTCTCAATTCATTACACAACTTGAGCCAACGCTCCTCAATGTTCATAGGTCACAATTCCTTCCACGAACTTTACACAACATATAGAAACCATCACCAAGGCATGAAAGATACAACGAAGTCATGATAATCACAATATAAGACCCACGGTCATGCTAGACACCAACGTATACATACTCGTCACCATGCCTATACGTCGTACTCAATAATTACCACATAGCAAATAGGACTCGACTCCTAATCCCTCAAGCTAAGGTTAGACCAAACACTTACCTCGATGCCACGAACACAATTCACGTTTCAATTATAGCTTTACCCCTCGATTCCACCGCCAATTCGCTCGTATCTAGTCATAAGTTACTTAATTACATCAGTCCACGTGGAGATCCAAGGTAGACCTGCAGGCGTCCGCAGGCCCTGGCGTCTCCCTCTATCCATATTCCCCGTTTCATTTTCCTTACATTCAGAAACAGTGTTGTGTTATTTTCTTCAGACATTGTATGTAGTAAATCTTAGACCGTCTGTGACACTGTGACACCAGGTTTTGGGTGATTAAGGCTTGAGTAATTGTAATAGACAAAGATTTCAGATATTTCATTATTTTCTTCCGCTTAATTTAACTTTCCGTTGTTTATACGTTATCGCTTTATGTTTGATAAAAAGGAATAAATGGATAATGAAGTAATTGGTTTGAAAGGATTGGCTTGCCTAGCTTACATTAGTAGGCGCTATCATGACTCCCGAGGGTGGGAAATCTGGATCGTGACAAGTTGGTATCAGAGCTCTAGGTTACATGGGTCTCACAGTTCACAGACAAGCTTAGTAGAGTCTGAGGGATCGGTATGGAGACGTCTGTATTGATCCCCTAGAGGCTACAGAGTTAGGAAAAATTTCACATCTTTTCTTTCTTATCGTGCGGTTTTGTTTCTCAATGCTGATTGATTTTCTATTCTGTTCTCTCGCAGATGCCGAGAACGCGCGCTTCCTCATCCACTGACCAGCAGCCCGAGCCCCCAACAGCGGCTCCCACGCGGGGCAGAGGGCGAGGCCGAGGTAGGGGTAGAGCTCAGCCCAGGGCAGCAGCACCAGCAGCGGAGCCTCAAGTTGACTTTGATGATGAAGTTCCGGCCCCAGCAGTTCCGGTGGTCCTAGCTCAGGTCCCAGAGGGGTTTATTGCTACCCTAGTACTTCAGGATGCTTTGGTTCGTCTAGTGGGCCTTATGGAGAGTGTCACCAGGGCAGGTTTGCTTGCTGTAGCACCAGTCGTCTCTCAGGCTGGAGGAGGAGCCCAGACTCCAGCTACTCGCACTCCGGAGCAGGTAGCTCCTCAGTTTCAGACTCCAGCAGTTCAGCCAGTTGGAGCAGTTCAGCCGGGTGTGGTAGCCCAGGCCGGTGATGGAGCAGTTAGGTCTGCCGATGCTTTGTGGAGATTGGACAGGTTCAGCAAGCTCTTCACTACTACTTTCAGCGGTGCATCTTCTGAGGATCCCCAGGATTATCTAGACAGCTGTCATGAGGTTCTCAAGAACATGGGGATAGTTGAGACCAATGGGGTCGATTTTGCTACTTTTCGCTTGTCTGGATCCGCCAAAACTTGGTGGAGAGATTATTGCTTGGCTAGACCAGCCGGATCGCTAGATTTGACTTGGGAGCAGTTCACTCAACTATTTCTGGAGAAGTTTCTCCCGATCACTCAGAGAGAGGCCTATCGGAGGTAGTTTGAATGTCTCCAACAGGGTTCTATGACTGTTACCCTGTATGAGACCAAATTCATCGACTTGGCTCGTCATGCTCTTATCATACTTCCCACCGAGAGAGAGAGAGGGTGAGGAGGTTCATTGATGGGCTTATTCAGCCGATTCGTCTTCAGATGGCTAGGGAGACTGGGAGTGAGATATCTTTCCAGGAGGCGGCCAATGTGGCCCGGATAGTTGAGATGGTTCTATCGCAGGGAGGTGGTCATGGGTAAGACAAGAGTCCTCATCATTCAGGCCGATTCAGTGGTACCTCGTCTGGAGGTAAGGATTCGTATGGTAGAGGCCATCCTCCTAGGCCTTTTCAGTCAGCACTCCAGGTTTCTCACGGTACTTCAGGTGGCCGTGGTCCTCAGATGCAGTATTCTAATCAGCATTCCTACAGTGCACCACCAGCTCCTATCAGTGCGCTGTCGCTTCAGAGTTTTCGGGGTGGTCATTCAGGTCGTCAGGACCAGCAGTCTCAGCAGTCGAGGGCTTGTTACACTTGTGGTGACATGGGTCACATTGCTAGGTTTTGTCCTCGAGCACCGAGTAGCTCTCCGCATCAGGGTTCCTGTGCCATGGTTCAGGCACCGAGTGTTCCACAGCCCAGCCAGTCAGCTAGAGGTGGGGGTAGAGGTGCTAGAGGTGGAGGTAGAGGTATTAGAGGTGGAGCTCAAGCCGCTAGAGGTGGAGGCCAGCCAGCAGCCGACCGTCCCAGGGATATAGTTCAGGGTGGTGGGGCCCAACCTCGATGTTATGCTCTTCCAGCCAGGCCCGAGGCTGAGGCTTCCGATGCAGTTATTACAGGTACTGTTTTGGTTTGTAGCAGAGACTCTTCAGTTTTATTTGATCCAGGGTCTACGTACTCCTATGTGTCACCTTATTTTGCACCGTATCTGGTCATGCCTAGTGATTCTTTGAGTGCTCCTGTTTATGTGTCTACACCGGTGGGTGATTCTATTGTGGTACATCGAGTCCATCGTTCGTGTGTAGTTGTGATTGGAGGCCTTGAGAATCGTGTAGATTTGCTTCTTCTGGACATGGTTGATTTCGATATCATATTGGGGATAGACTGGTTATCACCTTATCACGCTATCTTGGACTGTCATGCCAAGACTGTGACCTTAGCCTTGCCGGGTTTGCCTCGTTTAGAGTGGAGAGGGACTCCTGGTCATTCTACCCGTAGGGTTATCTCTTATGTGAAGGCTCGGCGTGTGGTCGAGAAGGGGTGTTTGGCCTATTTGGCATATGTTCGTGATTCTAGTGCCGAGGTTCCTTCTATTGATTATGTGCCCATTGTTCGTGAGTTTTCTGAGGTATTCCCTTCAGACCTGCCGGGTATGCCACCCAACAGGGATATCGACTTTTGCATTGATTTGGCTCCGGGCACTCAGCCCATTTCTATCCCGCCGTATCGTATGGCCCCGCCTGAGTTGAAAGAGTTAAAGGAGCAGTTGCAAGACTTGCTTGAGAAGGGTTTCATTAGACCCAGTGTTTCGCCTTGGGGTGCACCGGTGTTGTTTGTTAAGAAGAAGAACGGATCGATGAGAATGTGTATTGATTATCGGCAGTTGAACAAGGTTACAATCAAGAATAAGTATCCATTGCCGAGGATTGATGATTTGTTTGATCAGCTTCAAGGCGCCCAGGTATTTTTGAAAATTGACTTGAGATCTGGCTACCATCAGTTGAGGATTAGGGCATTCGATGTCCCTAAGATAGCTTTCCGCACTCGGTACGGGCATTATGAGTTCTTGGTGATGTCATTTGGGTTGACAAATGCCCCAGCAGCTTTTATGGATTTGATGAACCGAGTGTTCAAGCCTTACTTGGATTTGTTCGTGATAGTCTTCATTGATGATATTTTGATATATTCCCGCAGCCGGGAGGAGCACGAGCAGCATCTTAGAGTGGTTCTTTAGACTTTGATGGATAGTCAGTTGTATGCTAAATTTTCAAAGTGTGAGTTCTGGTTGAGTTCAGTTGCATTCCTGGGTCATATTGTGTCAGCAGAGGGTATTCAGGTTGATCCGAAGAAGATTGAGGCAGTCAAGAACTGACCTAGACCAGCATCAGCTACAGAGATCCGGAGTTTCTTGGGATTGGCAGGTTACTATCGTCGGTTTGTAGAGGGGTTTTCATCTATCGCAGCCCCGATGACCAGGTTGACCCAAAAGGGTGCCCAGTTCAGGTGGTCAGACGATTGTGAGGCGAGCTTTCTGAAGCTCCAGACAGCTTTGACTACAGCACCAGTGTTGGTTTTGCCCACAGGTTCAGGGCCATATACAGTTTATTGTGATGCATCTCGTATTGGGCTTGGTGCGGTGTTGATGCAGGATGGCAAGGTCATTGCCTATGCTTCGCGGCAGTTTTGAAGATTCATGAGAAGAACTATCCGGTTCATGATTTGGGGTTAGAAGCCATTGTTCACGCGTTGAAGATCTGGAGGCATTATCTGTATGGCGTGGCGTGCGAGATGTTCACGGACGACAAGAGTTTGCAGTATTTGTTCAAGCAAAAGGAGTTGAATTTGAGGCAGAGAAGATGGTTGGATCTGTTGAAAGACTATGATATCACCATCTTAGTGGTTGATGCCCTGAGTAGGAAGTCAGCCAGTATGAGCAGTCTAGCTTATATTCTGGTCGGTGAGAGACCGCTTGCTTTGGATGTTCAGGCTTTGGCCAATCAGTTCGTGAGGTTGGACGTTTCTGAGCCCAGCCGTGTGTTAGCTTGCACAGTCGCTCGTTCTTCATTACTGGAGCGTATCCGAGATCGGCAGTATGATGATCCTCATTTGTGTGTCCTTAGATACACGGTGCAGCACGGAGGTGCCAAGCAGGTTACCTTAGGTGATGATGGAGTTGTGAGATTGCAGGGTCGAGTTTGTGTGCCTAATATGAATGGGATTTGAGAGTTGATTTTAGAGGAGGCCCATAGTTTTCGGTACTCTATTCATCCGGGCGCCGCGAAGATGTATCAGGATTTGCGGCAGCATTATTGGTGGCGGAGAATGAAGAAGGATATCGTTGCATATGTGGCTCGGTGTCTAAATTGTCAGTTGGCTCAAGTTGTGTAATGAATTGAGAAAGTGTAAGTGATAATTGAACCTCTAGAGCATTGGCTCGAGTTATGAAGTGAATTGTGAAGTAAAAGTGAGAAAGAGAAGATGTTATTATGTTGTCACCCTTGCCGGGCTAGTGTTGCTTTATTTGTTATCTCCCTTGCCGGGATGTTGAGGATTATTGATGTTGTTTCCTTGCCGGGACTAAATTGTTAAATTGTTGTTCCCTTGCCGGAATTCTTATTATAATTTCGTTTATTCCCTTGTCCTATTGTTTGTGATTGTTGTTTGGGTGAGGAAGAGTGTTAAAGCACGAAGAGTGATGCCGTATATTGTTTTGTGAGGAAAGAGTGTAAAGCACGAAGGGTGATGCCGTGTGTGAGGAAAGAGTGTAAAGCACGAAGGGTGATGCCGTGCCGCACGATGTACCATTCCGTGCCGATTATATTGATTATATGGTGAGGAAAGAGAGTAAAAGCACGAAGGATGATGTCGTGCATTTATTGATTTCTGATTCTTTGTTGATATCCGAGATGTATATTGCTTCTTTCATTTACATGTTGTCTTTCTATCCGGAAAGTGATATATCACGCAGCATGCTACCCCTCCTATACTTGACTGTTTATTTCTGTACTTCTTTTCCGCTGTATATAGTTGAATTGCACAGGTTTATGTGGTAGTCTGGTCTAGCCTCGTCACTACCTCGCCGGGGTTAGGCTAGGCACTTACCAGCACATGGGGTCGGTTGTGCTGATACTACACTCTGCACTCTTTTGTGCAGATCCCAGTGCTGTAGACTTCGGACAGTAGATCGGGTGGCTACCTTCAGTCCACGCGGATATTCAAGGTAGACCTGCAGGCGTCCGCAAGCCCTGGCGTCTCCCTCTATCCCTATTCCCTGTTTCATTTTCCTTACATTCAGAAACAGTGTATTGTTATTTTCTTCAGACTTTGTATGTAGTAAATCTTAGACCGTCTGTGATACTGTGACACCAGGTTTTGGGTGATTAAGGCTTGAGTATTTGTAATAGACACAGATTTCATATATTTCATTCTTTTCTTCCGCTTAATTTAACTTTCCGTTGTTTATACGTTATCGCTTTATGTTTGATAAAAAGGAATAAATGGATAATGAAGTAATTGGTTTTAAAGGATTGGCTTGCCTAGCTTACATTAGTAGGCGCCATCACGACTCCCGAGGATTAAAAATCCGGGTCGTGACATCTTCGATTTATAGGTTCGAGGTTCCGTCCTAGGCCCGAGTCCGGGCGAGGTCGAGTTCGAAACCGGTGGACCAGACTCGAGCTCGAAGACAGAGTGCAATGCCCGAAGATCGGAGTTCGAGGAATACCGAGGCCAAGTATGCTCGACCCCGAAATAGTACCGTTATGGGTTTGTAACAGAATTAGCTAGATTCCTGCCACGTCCCCAAGGTCATGGCGCAAATCTCGGAATAAGATTGTACGATTCCGTACTAGGCAGTTAGACAGATGTACCAAGAATATTCCTTACTATAAATAGAAATATACCTTATTTAGGGATTTCCCTATTATATAAAGGGGACCCCAATCGTTTGTAACATCATCTAATCATTGAGAAAAGAATATACTCTCTACTTTTTGGCCCACTATTCATCAGAATTGTCCTTAGCTCTATTGTTCTTACGTTATTTTTCTTACTTAATTGTTCTTATTGTTCTAAGCCCACCTCGAGGTCACTAAGCTCGAGGTCACTGCTGTTGAGTAACACCGATTTGATTCACTTGTCTCTTTCATTTCTACTTCATATTTCTCGATTATTAATTGGTATTGAACTAAATCACATATCTTTAAAATCACAAATCAAGTTTAATCGTTACTCGTATTTTCGAGGTAAACAATACTGTAGGTCTGACGTCAACGGTACTCCTAAAATCGGGTATATCTATACTTCCCCATATTATATTGTCCACTCTCCAAGTAATTAAAACGCTTCGACTTGCAATCTCAATCACTCAGACTTTTAAAATTTCTAACATCTGTCCTAATTATGACCAATAGTTATATATCAACAGAAAAGTTTGGCATAAATACAGAACCAAATTAAGTTTATGTGCTCAAAGATGCCCATACTGCTACCAATTTAGTGGTTTGCACGCCTCATTATGTGTCAACTATTTTTGAGTTCTAACCAATGTTTTAAAAGGCGGAGCGTGAGGCGAAGCGTTTTACCTCTGATGAGGCGAGGCGTAAGCCCTGAGATATGGGGCGTAAGTCCCACGGATCTTTAACTTTTACTAATTTCAAGAATTTTAAGATAGTATAAAATAAAAAATAGTTATAAAAATTACATCAAATCACAAAATTATAACAACTAATCTAATTAAAATACTTATAAATTATAATTCGACTATGAATAATACGTAAAGTATGATATATATCATAATATGCAAAGTAGCTGCGACGTCGTACAACTTAAACAACAAAAGTAATGTATTCGATACAAAATCTTATATGTATCTCTTAATGAGTAATGTATCTTGAAATAATTTCGATATTATAATTTGATATTTTTTTAAAATACTCCTTTTATAAAATATGCTTTTAATTTGAAAGAGAATTTATATAAAAACATAATTCACAATCTAAATATGACTGTCTAGCATCATTTATTTTTAAGTTTCAACAAGTTAATAAAGTGACACATAATTCACCATACTATACCATGATAACTAATTATTTGTAAATAGTTGTGCTAGCTAATACTGAGCTATTAAATTAATAAGTATTGTATCTCGTAAACGTGAAAAAACTAATATTTAGGAAAATAATTATAAAAATATTATGGACTATTATACAATAAAGACATAACAAAAGTTAATAAATAAATACTTTTAAATGAAAGATTTATTTAAAGTTTACTATCATAGCAGTCTTAATGGATAACATGCAATAATTTTTGTTTTAATTATGATATAAAATACTGTCAACTTAATGATTTATGATGAAGAAAAAAAAGTAATTTTGAAAAGTCAACGATTTATTAAGAAAATTTGAGGATTTACAAGGTTAGTTACAAACAATTGCATAAAGTTCTATTAGGCGAGCCCAGTACGCTGGGCGTTGGGCGTGTCTGGGGCATAAGTCCCGAAGGCCGAGACGTAAGTCTCATGGAACTAAGCCCCACATATAAGCCCAGAGGCGTTTTACGAGTGCTCCGCCCCGGGGCGAGTCCTGAGCGAGTCCCAATTCTGCCTTTTAAAACAGAGGTTGTGATTAGTTATGTTGGGATTAATTATTCGAATTGGTTATGTCGAAATTAGTTATTCTGATATTATTTTTTATTGTTTGTTAGAATAACTTATACTTGAATTACTATATATATTCCACTCACTGTCAGGTATATGTTATCCCAGTAATATTTTTTAATCCAAGAATTAGTAACCAAATAAGGAATAAGGTGATACTAAATGTTTATCCAGCACTATTTTTACTTATCCATCATACCAAATGATCCCTAATTAAATTCTGATTAACCGGTTATAAGATAGGAGTACCACATGATTCTATTTTCCATCTTAATGAAGTATAACTAGTGGTATAGAAAAAAAGTACTCCTATGATAGCTATAGAATGTTGATATATACAAAACCAAAACAGAAGGCAGTTGTCGAAAAGAATAAAAAAGTAATTAACCAAAAAAGAAAAACATGTTCTAGTCCATAACTTAAAAGTAATGGAAGTGTGATCGAGGGAATTAGATAAAGCAGCGCAAAACAGGAGCAGGTGCCGTTGGCCATAACTTAAAATCATCGTTCTGATCATCAGGGGTTAAATTAAGATCCAGACATAATATTCTCTTGCTACTATTCGACTTCTTCAAAACTGGTACATTGATTGGGGCACGGTGACGCCTCATATGTCCACCTAAAGCCTGCCCCATAAAGAACTCCATCCCACAAATAGAACACTGGTGCATATTATTCTTTGGTTTTTTGGATTTGCTTCTGGCGTCTATGGATAATGATCTCAGCGATTTATGACTCGTCCTGTGGCCGCCAAGTGCTTGAAAAGATGAGAATCGTTTGTTGCATGTCTTGCATTCAAACGATGAAGTGTTATTGTTTAAACGAGACAAAAGCATGGAGCAGTTAGCCATGGCTTGTGCTTCTACTTCACCATCATCTTCTCTGCTTCTCTTCATGGCTGTCATCGTGTAAGAAATTAATTAATAAAGGATGAAGACACAAAATATGCTTTGGTGTATTGCTTGTTGTATCTCTGATGAAATAATGGTAATTGCTTCATGACTAAATATACACACATATATATAGGTCAATCGAAGATAAGGCTTCTAACCGAATTCTGCCTGTTTAATTTTTTGTTAATGATATTTGCTCTCCTTCTTGGATATTTTCAATACTGTTGTAATTCGCTAGTTGATTAAGTTAGGCAGAAAGAGAAAGGTAACTAGTGTGTAAACTAAAGTGATAGGAATCTAGTATAGTAGTAGGGTTTGCTATCTCACCGCGTTAGGCGCAATCATTGAATGGGAACTTTTCAAATCATTCCATACCATCAGCTGAAGCAGATAGAGTGTAGTTATAAGGTGTGCTTCCACGAAGTTTCCACAATGATGAAGTTTCCATTATAATTCTTGAATTTTACGTATGAAATTGTGTTATATTAGTGAACGTGAAAATATTTTTTACACTGTCAAATGACATATACGGTGAAATCAAGTGCCCCAATTTTGTGGGCTCGAAGGCTCATGTCGAGGAACAGATTTACTATGGACCGAGTTCGAACCCGAGGACGAAGCACGAGGCTCGAAGAACTAAGTATTCAAGGAACATCGGAGCCTAATATCATCAACTTCGAGATAATGTCGTTATGGATTTGTAACAGAATGAGCAAGATTCCTACCACGTCCCTAAGATCGTGGCGTAAATCCCGAAATAAATTTGTACGAATCCGTACTAGGCGGTTAGACAGCTGTCCCAATAAGATTCTTTACTGTAAATAGAAATGTACCTTATTTAGGATTCCCCTATTATATAAATGGGACCCCGATCATTTTTAATGATCATCAATCATTGGCAAAGAATGTACTCTCTTACATTTTCGCTCATTGTTTATCAGAATTGTCGTTTAGCTTTATTATTCTTACTTTACTGTTCTTGATTCAACTCGAGGTCACTTTGGCTCGAGGTCGAGACTGGCCTACTTTCTGGTTTGGTTTTACTTATTTCTTTCATTTATACTTCAGATTTCTTGGTTATTAATTAGTATTGAACTAAATCACGTATCTTTAAAACCATAAATCAAGTTTAATTGATACTCGTATTTTCGAGGTAAACAATTTGGCGCCCACCGTGGGGCTAAAGATAATAGTGATTATTTCAGTACTGATTCTGATAACACACGTTATTTTCACACTTGTTCTTGTCAAGAATTCTTGCTTTCAGGTTAAAATTTGTCAAACTCGCAAAACGCACCCGTACACGGTGATGAGGGTCTTGGATTTCACGGGAAAAACAACAATGTAGGGGCCGGTGTACCATCGATTAACCCTGTGGAAGTGCCAAATGGGGAACCAGTCAATGTTAGTTCGCACATTGCTTTGGATGCGGATTTAGGCGTGGACCCCAGAGGAAGTGTACGTAGGGAAGCCCGGTCTGGTGGCCAAGGAACACAAGGTCTAGGAGACGGGGGAGTCAGCCTCTAAGTAATATTCGAGATGCTACAAGCTCAATAGGTTGCTATCGCTCAGCTTCAGAGTCAGCACAAAACTCCAAGTATAGTCGAACCAGAAAACACTCGACGTACTAATCTGATACCGGAAAGATCAAACGGTAATGGCTCGGGGACTTATCCCACAATTATGAGGATGCTCGAGGAGCTCACCAAGAGAATCGAGTCCGGGGAGAAGAAGATTGAGGATAATGACAAGAAAGTTGAGACTTATAACTCCCGTGTTGATCAAATACCGGGGCACCCCCGGTCTTGAAAGGTTTAGATGCCAAAAGTTACATACAATAACCATTCCCTCAGAGCGCGGCTCCAATGCCCATTCCTAAAAAGTTTTACATGCCT